>NC_092823.1:2835000-2947500 GCF_023375885.2 Dermacentor andersoni
TGTGAAACTCATCGAGCCAAAACACAGAAAATACATTACTCTTGCACAATACTATAGACATCCATGTCTGACTGTGAGATGAGGCCTACGTAAGAATAATGAAGTCGAAACAGAAGTCGGGTAAGAAATCCACCTTCAAATTCCTGCGCCATCTTGCAGTGACATCATACATTTTCACGACGACGTCTGTTCAGGGCCAACTCATTTGTTGCATCGATGGGCAAAATTGCACTGTAAAAGAATCACGTACTGAGGTTAGCAAGTTATAAAAACATTTTATACCCTGCAACTCCTCAATCACAAAGATATAGGAAGGAAGGAAGGAAATCAACTTTATTCAGGTCCTGCAGGCCACGAGAGCTTTGGGCTCTCATGGAGTGGGCGTCTCCCACGACGGAACCGGGAGGTTGAGTTTCCTGGCGGCGTCGTGGACCTGCTGGACGGCCCAGAGTTGGGGAGCGAGTTCTTCGCTCCGGATTGCTTCTTCAAACTTGCGCTTGTCCTGTTCGTAGTTTACGTGAGCTTGCGAGCACGGCCAGAGTAAATGATAAACGTTAAGGGATGTATTGCAATTGGTGCAATAAGACTTGTCGTAGAGCTCAGGCATGTAATTGTGTAATCTGTTTTGAGTGGGGAATGTGTCTGTTGGTAGCATTCTGAGTGTAACCGCTTGAGCTCGAGTGAGCGTGCGGTGTGGCGTGCTATATTGTCTGCGTTGTAGGTAGTAGTGTTTAGTGATTTCATTGTATGTAGTGGGCGCGTCCTTATTCTCCGAGTGGTCGGGTGAAGCCGCGCGGTCTGTAAGCGCGCGCGCAGCCTCGTGTGCCGCCTCGTTAAGGTTGGGGACGTCGCCGAGCTTTGGTCCTAAGTGTGCCGGGAACTAGTATATGAAGTGTTTCTTAATCTCTTTCTTTGAAACAATTTTGAGAGCCTTTGCGCAGACCGTGCCCTTTTGGAAAGCTCTGATAGCTGCTATGGAGTCGCTGTAGATATGGGAAAGATTGTCGTCGGTGAGCGCAACACCGATCGCAACCTGTTCGGCCTGTTCAGGCTTCCTTGCAATTACCGTGGCTGCATATCTTGTGGATCCGCGGCCGTCCACAACCGCCACTGCGAAAGCTTTCTTTCCCGTGTATGCCGCCGCGTCCACAAAAGCTGAGCGTTCACGGTTCGCCAAGGCTTGGTTAAGAAGGAATTGTCCTCTCGCTTGTCGTCTGCCCCTGTTGTTTTCGGGGTGTACGTTTCTGGGTATAGGGCGGACCGTGATCCTGGCGCGTATGTCCCGTGGGAGGTCCGCAAAGTCTTTTTCTATGTGTCCTTGTGCAAAGCCTAGCTTCTCTAGGATCGTGCGCCCCGGAGGTGTCGTCGAAAGCCTAGCAAGCTGGGCGAGCTGCTGGGCTTCGGCAATTTCTTCCAGGGTGTTGTGCATGCCCAGGTGCCCCAGCTTCTCGTCGCTGGTGCTGGTTGGAATGCCGAGGGCTTGCTTGGTGACCTTTCTGATTTGGGCATTCAGTCGGTCTCTTTCGGATCGTGTCCAATTGAGCATTGCCGCAACGTATGCGAAGTGACAGGTGACGAACGCGTGTATGAGTTTGATGAGATTATGTTCCTTGAGGTCCCTGTGTCTATTGGCAATTCTTCTGATGAGCCCAATAGCGTTGTTGGTTTTGGTGATTAAATTATGGGGTTTTACGTGCCAAAACCACTTTCTGATTATGAGGCACGCCGTAGTGGAGGACTCCGGAAATTTCGGCCGCCTGGGGTTCTTTAACGTGCACCTAAATCTAAGTACACGGGTGTTTTCGCATTTCGCCTCCATCGAAATGCGGCCGCCGTGGCCGGGATTCGATCCCGCGACTTCGTGCTCAGCAGCCTAACACCATAGCCACTGAGCAACCACGGCGGGTCGGTTTTGGTGATGAGCTTCTGAACTGTAGAGGCATTGACGTCTTTAGTCTCTACGATCATACCCAGGACTCTGATTTTGTCGACGCACGGTATGGCGTGTCCCGAAGTGGTTCGTACGATAATTTCTTGATTATAGTCGAAGTCTGACGAGTATGGCCTACGGCCTTTCTGCGTGGGTCTGCGTACGAGCAGCTCCGACTTGGTAGGCGAGCATCTGAGTCCTGTGGGAATTAGAAATTCTTCTATGGCGTTCACTGCTTCTTGCAAGATGTCCTGCACCATGCCCGGGGTTCCTTTGGACACCCACATGGTGATGTCATCTGCGTATATGGTATGCTCCAGCCCGTGGATCTGCCCTAGTTTCTCAGCAAGTCCCGCCATGGCAAGGTTGAAAAGCATAGGGGAGATGACCGAGCCTTGGGGGGTGCCCCTGCTCCCCAGCGAGAGTGTCTCCGTGGAGAGGTCGGCAAATCGGAGCGTAGCCGTCCGGTTATCCAAGAATGACTTGACGTACGAGTGGAACCTAGCTCCGAGGTTGAGTTCGGAAATGGTGTCCACAATGTATTGGTGAGAGAGGTTATCGAACGCTTTCTCTAGATCCAACCCAAGACTGGCCTTGGCGTTTCTAATGGGGTCATCAATGATTTGGTGCTTGATTAAAATCATGGTGTCTTGAGTTGATAGACCGGGTCTAAATCCGATGAGGGTGTGTGGTAACAGTCCCTTGGTTTCGAGGAATCTGGAGGTTCTGTTTTGAATGGCGTGTTCCGCCGCCTTACCCACACACGACGTCAGTGATATGGGTCTGAGGTTCTCGACGCCCGAGGGCTTGTTGAGGTTTGGAATGAGAACCGTGGTGGCGTTCTTCCATTCCGGTGGGACCCTGCCGGAAGCCCAGATATACATTTGAAATATGTGACGTCACAATTACCTGTACTAGCACTGGGATTTATACGCTAAATTGAGAAAGTGGAATTTCACTTTATATTCTAACAATCAAGCTACTGCGACGAAATAACCAAAAATGTAGTTTTTCAGAATGAATTCTTAGTGAAACCAGATTTGTAAGGAGGGATGTAAGATCTAAGGAGGGGAGAAAACCGCTGGTCATTAAGGGTTACGGACTGGATTCCAAGAGAAGGGAGGCGTAGCAGGGGGCGGCAGAAAGTTAGATGGGCGGATGACATTAAGAAGTTTGGAGGCACAACATGGCCACAATTAGCACATGACCGGGTTAGTTGGAGAAGTGCGGGATAGGCCTTTGCCCTGCAGTGGGCATATCCAGGCTGGCGATGACGATGATGATGACCTGTTCCAGTATTATTTTGAGAACACGTAAATGGAAAATGGGTCGTATCAATAAAGCTAGAAAGTCATCTTAAACATAATATTCTGAACACGGATACCAACTCCTGGAAGTTGTATACCAGACATACTTTGAGGATGCGTCTAGGGACCAGCTCAGAATGAATGGAAGAAGACGACGAGGTCCGATGGGGATTGTTTATGCTGCCGCTGTGTAACATAAATAGTACATCCATGAGCAGAGAAGGAATTTCCTATTGGTATGCACGATTTTACGCGCCGCATTAAAAGCACGTTGTAGAAGAAAGTAGGACTATCAAGCGTTTGTCTTTTTTCTTGGTAGTGGGAGAAGTCGACGAGAAATTGTGTCAATCGGTTCTTTGATTAGTCCTTGGGAAACAAAGAAAGAGAAGTGAAACTTTAGGTTTCGAGACGCTAATTATAATGTGATAGCGGAGCTATCCTGACGCGCTGACGTGGCCTGGTTCCTGAGCTCCCGAACACTGGTTCTGGTCAAGTAGCTGACGGTTTTCTTTTAATCTGTGTATTTTACGTATTTGTTTTTACCTTTTCTTTCAATATCTGCTAACCTTAGAGAGTAATTTCCTGTTTTTTTTTTTTTTTGCAATGTCACTCTCATCGCCAGGCCAGGAGGCTTCCTCCTGGTCGGCTTCTGTTCCTAACTCTGATTTGCCGGTGGAGCTTTTCTTACGCAGTGGGACGAGCAGCGTACCTGTGGCTTTGGTTCCGAGTGATGGCGGTGCGATTCGCATAAAGAATCCCAAAGCAATTCAAAGCGAACTCCGGATGGCCTCGGCCAATTTTCAACAAATCACCGAGGTTCGACAGTTCGGCCGAGGGGGGATTCTTTGCTGCTCGTCAGACCAGGCTTGTGTCCAAGATTTACTGAAGTGCGATGTTTTCGCGACACATCCGGTGATCAGTTTCATTCCTCATCACCTTGCATGTACCAAAGGCCTAGTCCGCGGTGTCGACATAAGTCTATGTCCGGCAGAAATTTTGGAAATGTTTTCAGCAGCAGGCGTGATTTCTGTGTATCGTTGCAGCCGTGTCGTTGACAATAAGCGCATGCCCACTGAAACAGTCATTGCTACTTTCGCTGGAATGAACCGCCCATCGGAAATCAAGGCATGGCCTCTGATATACCGAGTTGAGCCTCTATCACCTCGCGTCCTTCAGTGTCTAAAGTGCTGGCGGTTCGGGCACTCGATAAAAGGCTGCAGATCCAACACACGATGCCGAATTTGTGGAGAAGGCCATCACTCAAATGATTGTTCTTCCCGAAATGAGTCCTGCTGCCTTTGCAGTGGTCCCCACCCCGCAAATGAACCTAATTGCCCTGCAAGGGCAAAAGAAAGGCAAATCCTCGAAATAATTGACAGACGTCGATGCTCTCGTCGTGAGGCCATTGGAGAAATTCAGAGCAGATCTCAAGGGTATGCTGGTATAACGGCCCGCCAAACATTGTCTATGGAAAACTCAATCTCTGAGGCTGTGGCAGCTTCCATAGAAAAGGCATTGGAGAAAGCAATGGAGCGTATCATGACAAATCTCACCGACTCCCTTGTTCAGGTGCTGTCCTCCCAACTAACTCAGTGGCTTCAACTAACTAATAAAGCCAATAGTGAGGATCCGGTGTCAGATCTACCGCGGAGTCCACCAATTGGAATATCGACCGCGCAGACATCCACAATAAACGAGCCATCTAAGCCATCAACTTCTAAGAAAATCGATCAGATCTGTCTTTCTGACACAGACGGGATGGAAAATCAAGATGTAGATATGGACCCCCGATCTCTTAAACGAACAAGGTCACCGACAGAGAAAAAACCTAGCTCTCCCACCAAGTCCAAGGCAAAGAAGTACGATAGAGAGATTCCTACGAATAAGGACTTTTTAAAAGAGAGCGTTTTAGACCAAGCAGTTTCTACTGCTCGGATTTATTCACCATAGGAACTTTAACAGTAATTCAGTGGAACTGTCGTTCCATACTTTCCGCTGCAACAGATTTGTTATATCTTATTTCTGAATATTCTCCAGATATTATTATTTTACAGGAAACTTGGCTTGTTGCAGGTCAGGCTTTTCATCTAAAAAAATTCCGTTGTTTTCGATTGGATCGCCTATCCCGAGGCGGTGGTTCAGTTATGTTTATCTCATCAAAAATCTGTCATAGAGCTACTATAACATACCAGATAATGTCCCCAGACTGTGAAATCTTAGCACTGGATATAATACTCCCTGGTTGCACACCCTTTTCTATATTCCCCACTGGAGTGCAAGATACCCGCTATCTGGATACCTGTATTGCACGTAGTCAGAAAAACATCCTACTGGTGGGAGATTTCAATTCTCATCATGTATCGTGGGGTTTCCGAACGGACACTTGTGGCAAACGCTTGTGGGATTGGGTCTTAACGAATCAATTCTCTTGTTTAAATTCGAGAGCACATACTTTCGTACGGGGTCAGTCGCGATCTGCCCTAGATCTTACGTTTGCTACCTCGAGCATGTCTGTCACCTCCTGGAAGACTGTAGACTCCGGAACTAACAGTGATCACCTCCCTATAAGTTTTGAACTGCTTACCCCGTTAACTAGTTTAGATAGTAATGTGCGCACTTTTGTTAATTACGAAAAATTTAAAAATGCATTAAAATCAGCTTTACACGCTCAGGAGGGCATGGAGAGGGATATTAAAGCAATGAGCCTATGTTCCATTCTAAAACAGTCATCAAAAAAAGCTCAGTTTGTTGTGCAATCCACTAAGGGTGGATCATATTGTCCCTGGTGGAATTCTGACTGCGAACGAGATTTTAGACGTAGAAAAGCAGCGTGGAAGAAACATTTATTCAACCAAAGTCCTGTTAATTGGGTTGATTATACATATATAGCTACTACATTTAAACGAACAGTCTCAAAAGCTAAGGAGGATTATGATTCCAAGCACTACACATACCTTTCAAAGTCTTGCAATAAAAAGGCCCTGTTTAAATTTCTTAGATCTCGTAAAGTTATACCGGCGCCCGTGAATGTCGATTCTGTCGTTTTAACTACAAAAGAAGTATCGGAATCACTTGAAAAAATTGCTCAAGGACTTGCGCAACGTTTCAAACATAAATTGCCCTTAAACCTAAAGAAACCTCCCTTGGCAGACGACTTTGAGATAATAACAGCGACAGAGATTGAACGCATTATTAGTTCGCTGCCAGGTCATCCCCCGGTCCAGATGGAATTACAACAGGAATGCTAAAAGTCTTATTTGATAATGTACCTCAGGACCTCCTAAACATAATAAATTTCTCTCTCAAGAATGCATGGGTTCCAAGAGAGTGGAGAGTAGCTAAAATTATTCCACTATTAAAGAAAAAATCAGCTGGACTTGACTTAGACAACATACAACCAATTTCTCTTACTTCCAATGTCGTCAAATTAATAGAAAGAGTTCTTCACGGCCGTATAACAAATTTTATGGAGGATGACACCCTTCTCAGTCCTTGCCAAATCGGATTTCGTCCCGGCCACTCCATATGGTGCGCCCATGTAGACTTAGAGAGCCGCGTTAAACTTGCTTGCCGCAAACGAGAGTACGCAGCTTTGGTGACGCTAGATGTAGCAAAAGCATACGACTCTGTAGAACATTGTATTCTATTCGATAAACTTCAGTCTACGAATATCCCAAAATATATAACCGCTTGGATCTATGAATTTATAAGAGATAGAGAGTTTTATTGTTAGCAACGTGGTATTTCGACGTCCAAACACAAGCAGTCAAGAGGTGTACCACAGGGTTCCGTTCTTTCCCCTATATTATTTAATATTTTGCTAAGCACAATTCCTGTGTGTCCGGAAGTACATGTTTATGTTTACGCGGACGATATCGCATTTTTTACGTCCGCAAATAATATACATTCACTACAACAGTCGTTGCAGAATTACTTAGGAATGCTGGAGACATGGCTAGAGGGGTTATGCATGTCGTTAAATATTAGCAAAAGTGCGGTATTGGTATTCACATTAACTGCACAGGTGCAAATTACTTTACAATACCGACAGGAAATCATTCCTCAAGTTGACGAAGTCAAGTACCTTGGTGTCATTTACGATCGCAAACTCACCTGGCGCAGTCACATTGAACATATTAAAACAAAGGCAGAACGAGCCGTAGCTATGCTCCGCCGGCTCAGCCACCGTCGCTCTGGACTACGCAGGGATACCTTACTGATGATCTATAAAATGTATGTTCGGCCCATATTAGAATTCGGCTGCGTGATACTTTCCGGTGGCCCCGCCTACAAAATTAAACCTCTCATACTTTTAGAAAGAGAAGCTCTACGGTCATGCCTCGGGCTTCCTAGATTTGTTGCCAATGCTGTTTTATATCAGGAAGCTCATATACCCACCCTAGATTGCAGATTCCGCATGCTTACGGTTCAGACATTTTTAAAAATTTACGAGTTTTCAAAAAGACGTACGCAATATGCCTTTATCACTGAACCTGCTGAGTTTTTCCAAGTATCGTGGTCGAGATTGCACAGCCCTCAGATAGTATTCGTACAAGCACAGTTACAAAAACTGGATGTATCCATACGCCAAGTTTACCATTCAAATGATGCCATTACAGACCTCAAAATTGAGTTCGAGGACATATTTCCTAATCATGCAAAACTACTACCAAGGCAATGTTTAATTAATATCTTACACGGCCACCTGCACCAGCTAACCACTGACAACGTAGTAGCTACAGACGCTTCTGTTTGCAATGAGAAGGCAGGAGTGGGGATCTTCTCTGAATCTCTTCAATGGTCCTACTCCCTTTGCCTTCCCGACTTCACACCTATATTTCAGGCAGAACTATTAGCGATTATATTAGCATTACGAAAACTCCCCCAAAAAGACCCATTAGCTGTTATCATGACCGACTCGCTATCTGTATGCACCGCACTAACTGCATCATTAAATTCAGCAATTCAAAGAACATTTCGTTCCATGATACCTCCGTACTTACGAAAAGTATGTTTGCTTTGGGTACCGGGACATCGTGGGTTGCACTTGAATGAAATGGCAGATTCACTCGCACGAGCATCCCTTAACGGCCCTATCATACCTGTTTTGCCGACATCAGCTTATGTCACCGCGGCAAGGTACAGAAATTTCGCTATATCTCAAAATTCTGCAATATCCATGCTAACACCGTGTTCTGAATTCCACCATCTTGGCTTCCCATGGAATATTAATTGGTGTCCTTCAAGGCAATTGGAAGTATCTTTTAGAAAATTGAGATGCCGTATACCTCCTCTAAATTTTTACTTACACAGGTCTGGTCTCGCGATGTCCCCTCTATGTTCTTATTGCAGTGCACCTGAAACTATCGAACATTATTTTCTCTCATGCCGCCGCTTTCTAAGACAAAGAAGAATATTAGAATACTCATTTACCAAACTTGGCCTATCACTAACCTCGACAAACATTCTTTCTTTTGGGGCAACTTCACTGGGAACCAGCCACAGGGATGCTTTTCTAGCTGTTTACAATTTTATTAGAGAGACAAAAAGAGTATCTTGCTGATTTTCTACAATTATCCATAGTTTCTATTACTTAATTCCTTTACGTTAAATTATTTTATCAAAATTCTTACCAATACTTTCATTGCAAGTCTAAATTACAGTTCAATCGTCCCACGCTCCAATATTCAAATCTAGTTTCTCTATACTTCTAAACTTACGGAAAACCGCCTGCTTCTTGGCCAATCCCCCATAGTGGGTACGCGCCACTGTCTGGGACACAAGACAAGACAAGACAAGACCTCTCCGAAATGAGTAGGCTTATCACATGCTTTGGTATGCTGTGTTCATGATGCGGCGTTCAATACTATTTGCTTGGGTTCGTTGCGTTTGCTTTCTGCCATGAAATAAAAGAGGATTACCATTTTCGCGAGAAAACGCACCATTGCAAGCAGTACCAAGGTTTAGCACTGCCGTGAAGGCGTCTCAGAAATCTAGCGTCTTCAATGGCGCACCGAACCTGCGTTGGTCCGCATTCAAAAAGAAATATTACTGAGCATTCATAGCTGAGACCAGTGTGTGCACATCGGTGTGGTTTGCATGCACTTGCGCAGCGGGGAAGCCCGCTTGTGTGTATGCAGAGTACATAGGAAAGCAGCGGAACTCAGAACGCTGCCCTGGCTCCGACAGAACCGATTGGAGGAGGAGGAGGAGGAATAAACATTTATTGATGAGGCTAAAAAAAAAATGGCGGAAGGGAGCGGTTTAGCTCTACTTGACGCTTGGCGACGTCGCCGTTTCAACCAAACGCAGGGCGCGTCTCTGGAGACTTTAATCATTGACGCACCTGCCATGCGTGCCCGTCGATATCATATCAATATTACGAATTGAATCCTGGAGTTTTACATGCCAAAACCACGATTTGATTGTCAGGCACTTGCAAGGCCTAATGAGGCACTAACGCCCAGTGCAAAGCACACGGGCGTTAAACCTTAGAGCACGCATGTACAGCGGACGCAGATGTGGGTTTGTTCTGTATAAGAAAGCCTCAAAAGACGCGAAGACTTTTGTTTCATGCACTGTGAATAACTGAATAAACACATTTAACATCTATAGGGCCACGAGTAGCAATCATGAAATACTAGTTCAAGAATAAATATCAAGAGCATTTAATTGTCGTATAAACACGTAAAAGCACAGCGACACTTAGAAGAGGCAGGTACTATACGATACATTTAAATATAGATGCCAGCTGCATCGACACTACTCAGCTGCGTTTTTTTTTTTTTTAAATTGACCTGACGTACGTACGACTCTTTCATCACGAGTGATTTAGAAAAGCTTCCACAGGTTCACAATGCCACTGCTATTACAATAGAAGGATTGCATAGAATATTACCGCTTTCTGCTGCAACCTGCATTCAACTCTGTAGGTAATAATGGCATCGGGCTCATTTTAGAATGTTTCCCTATATTTTGATGCGAAAGCATCAAACGGCCCATTGAGCCAACAGGCCAGCGACGTATGTAGCTATTTGTAATTGTAGCTAAATGTAGTGACGTATGTGGAACAATTACGTTGAAGGCACGCCACGAGCGGGTTTCGCACGCTCGTGACGCTGGCTAGGGCAACACGTACGGCTATAGAGAGAGAGAGAGGGAGAAGAATACAAGACAGGGTTGCTAACCAGTCAATAGTCTGGTTGGCTACCCACGAGACTACGTACGGCTATGGTGTCTGAACCACCTATGGCGTCGGCAGCCGCTGCCTCGGAAGTAGCGAAACGTGCTCGTCTACTCTAGTACACCGCCGACGAAGCAAACGAACTGAAGAACGCAGCTCTCTAAGCGTAGAGGCAGGCAGTTAAATCCACCTTTGTCGTCGACTCTCTGAATACATGGTGGGCAGAACGTGCGTTTAGGCAAACATTACTCGTAGCGCAAAACTCGAAGGACCGCTCAGCGGTGTTCAATTGGACAGTATTGCTCTCGCCTTCGCAAGCCACAGGAAGTGCTTAGGCATACTCCGATTTTTATTTATTTACTCTGAACACCTTCAGGACGCGAAGGCAGTACAGGAATGAATGGGATAGTTACAAACACGCGTAGTGAAATAAGAACGCATAAACCATAGCAAGGCGCTTTCCAAGGCGAAATTGAATCGTTCTGCGTCTGCGATGGCAACAGTGGAGTAGGGAAGGTTGTTCCATTCGGTGCCGGCTGTTGCGAGGCAATAATCATGATATAAGTTAATGCGACACGATGGCAAGCTTACTTCGAACACGTGTATAGATTTCAGCTGTAACCTGGCATTCAACTCTGCAGGCGATAATGGCATAGGGCTCACCTGAGAATGCTTGGAATATTTCTAAAAGTAGTATTGATTTAATCACGACGTGTGATGCACGTCGTAATCAAATGACCAATTTCTGTCTCAATTTCTGTCTCTTTACACGATATGTTTACATAATCATTTCATTCATGTAAGCCTTTACCTTTGTTTTGGGGCGGTGACTTATCGGTTGGAATCCCTTCCAATTTCGTGATAAAATCTTAACTCAGTTATTACGTGAAAATCGATGTTCAAGCATATTGACGGAGATTAGGTTCGAAGAAGGAAAAGAAGAAAAAGATTTGATTTACTTTTATGCTTTTTGCGTAAAAGAAGCAATAAATATTACTACTAGATTTGAGAAAGATATTTTATTACATATTTGGAATGAGTTTCTCTTGAAATTGCAAACACACAAACACAAGCAAATAAACTCAAGCATAAAGATGCACAAAACTACCGCCACTAGGCAGTTCGCAATGACGTGAGGGGGCGGGCTACTAGCAGCGTTGTAGCCGTTGCTGCTCGATGATGCATTGAATAAGACCGAAGCAAAACCGTCGACGCTTATAGTAGCAAGTTCATTGACCATTTGCTAAGACCGCCGTATCTACCACGGTGTGTTATGCAGACAGCTGCTTCTCAGAAGGAGGGCTCGTGTTTGTGTGGGCAGTACTCTTGCCAGTAGTGGAATTCAGAAGGCTGCCGTGGCTACCCTATAGATCCGATTTAGCTGAGCGTGGTTCTGCTTGGCTTTTTCATTTTTTGCAGCCAAACGCGCAGTGCCTTTCTTGAGACTTACATCTTGCGGCCATGCATGGGGTGGATGCAGCGACAGCGGGATGGTGACGCCGCCTGCGTGAACGGCGAGCGGCGGGCATTAAATGCTGCAGAAGGCAATTCCCGGGTTGTTACGTGGTCTAGATCTGAATGTTGTGCTAACGCACGATGCCCAGTTCCGGTGAACGATTTATGGCGAGATCCGAAATTAATGCACGTGACAAGAGCTTAAAGTGTGATCTCTCGTAGCATAGCCAGATTGATGGAACACAACAAAGAGTGAGACACCAAGCTATAAGGGGAAAAGCTTAACTGTAGAGAGCAGCCGCGTTTTTACAGCGTAAGCTGTTACAGGTTCATTCCAGAAGCCGTTTCGGGTGGCGATGGTGTCCGCCGCCGGTGTCCGGTGTCCGTAGTGCCTATCGCCGTGAATGAGAGAGAGAGAAAAAAAAGCGAGTTCTCGCGACATAGACCCTATCCCTAGAAATATGCACCCTGAATATAACAGGGCCCGGCGCCAAGCTCGGGCCGGAGCTATCATAAAAGCCCTTGCCCACGTACCTGGCGTCACATTTGTTGATGCAGCCCAATACTCCCATGGCACAAGATTTGTGGCCGTCGCCACACGCGATGGAGTCCTACACCACGCCTGCAGCGTCACTACCCCCACTGCGGAGACGGCTGAAGAGGTGGCCATCGCCCAAGCCGCTTTAGATCCCACCTGTCACACCATAGTGTGTGACTCTCGCTCAGCCGTTACTAACTTCAGCAAAGGCCGTATTTCTCCCCAAGCTCTTCGCATCCTCTGCCAGGCACCACACTCTAAAGACAGCATAATCTCCCTAACATGGATCCCGGCCCATGCCGGCCCTGTCCACCCACACCTCCCCAATCTCAACGAGGTCACCCACTCCATTGCGCGAGGCCTAGTCAACCGCGCCGGAGTCACTGGAGATGAGTTGGGCACCAGGGACAGTATGACAACTTATAACGACCTCGTGAAGGCATTTTACCTCAGTCGCCGAATCTTCCCCCCACCTCACCCAAAGTTCAGCCGGGCGCAGGCTACCACCCTGCGTCTATTACAAACAAACACGTACCCTTCACCCGCCCGCCTCAACCTTATATTTCCGGACGTCTACACTACCCCCAACTGCCGGCGCTGTGGAACTCACCCGGCTACACTTGCGCATATGCTATGGGAGTGCCCAGCACAGTACACCCAGACTAACACCACGACTCTCTCGTCGAGGTTGCATGAGGCTCTGCGGAGCTCCGCCCTCGACGACCAAACCTGGGCGACCCAGCACGCCCGCGAAGCGGCGGCGAGGCAAGCCCTCGACGTCCCTTCGTGGGAGGCTTAGGCCCGGCCATCATAAAGTGCTGGTTCTACAATAAAAGTTTATTCCTCCTCCTCCTCGCGACGGTTGAATCCCGTCCGCCACGTGGGAGTCAGCTACCCTACCAGTGAGCCACGCTAGCGCTAGCTATTACGCGTGCGACGAGACATATGAGGTGGCATGCGTGCTGCATATCGTCGTTAAGTGCACGGTTTGCATTGCACATGCGAATTATTGCACCAGGTCGAATGCAATGTAGCAGTGCGCACAAAGCGCCACAAGGCAGTTAAAGGCTTGAAGAAGAAAGATAAGTTTAAGGAGATGTATACCAGAATGCTAGAAAAAAATATACATTGTGCACCGGGTTAATTCGAGCCGGCTAGATGAGTACATCATCACCGCGTTTCAAAGCAGATGCCAATAAGTCATCATCATCATTAGCATCGTATACGTGCACCCTTTGCATTGCAGTTGGATAGTATTTCACCAGCTGGCACGCCATGTCGCAGCTGCATTGGTAACGGTGCAACGTAGATAGAGAACTCTTGAAGAAGGAAGATTATGGAGATGTATAAATATTGATGTAATCAAAACAGGTATGATGTACCGGATTAATTCAAGCAGCTAGGTGACTGTTTTTCATCGTCACGTTTTCAAAGGGAATGCTATTAAATGATAATAATCATCATCGTTACAGTCGTATTGTGCCATTTCACTTGCGCGCCGCCTAGCATCGACTCCTAAAGCTTAGGATTGCAGTTCCTAAAACTTGGCATTGAAGGTGTCCCGACACGTAGCAGTTGCACATAACAGTGAGACATAGCAGTTGCATGCGGCATGTAGCTGACCCTGGACGTAGCAGGCCAGGTGACTATTTGTCACCATCCCGTTTCGAAGAGGATGTCGTTACTATCATCGCCATCATCAACAGCAACGTACCGAGCCACGGGTCAAGACATGTGCGCTACGTATTCTGGACACCTGTGTTTACTCTTCGGGACAAGTTATGGCGCCTCCTCTCAAGGTACGGATCGCTGCTGAAGAAGCGAATCGCTGAGCTACTCGCGCGGCAGCAACCAGGCGCAGTGGGGCTCATCAGGCCGCTGTGCAGAGAGCAGCACAAGCTGCAGTTCGCCGTTGACGCCGAGCGGATAGTTCAGATGGTTCTTGTGATAACAACACGAGGATACTTCGTCGCGAAGACCTGTAGTGCGTGGGGCCCAAAATGGAGCTCCTGTGGAGCCGCTCCTTCTGCTAACGCAGCGTCTATGCGGCGTGCCGCCCAGGTCTGTGACTTGTTTGAACGATCGCATAATACTATATGAATCATAGAATGGAGCTGTAGAACAGCAAACTCAAAAATGTATGCGAAGCTCTAGGACAGCACAGTAACGTTTTCTGCTTCATCCTTTTTTTTTTGCGATCCTCATTCATAATCTCCACTGGTTGCTATCACGTGCTCAGGCCATATTTGCGCATTTTTCCCCCAAATGAAAATAGATATAAGCACGTGTCGCTTAGCATCTGTTCAACGATTGCACTATAGAAATATTCATGCAGCGTACGTGTGAACGTCGGCAGTAAATGAGACAGCTGAAATATGCCATACGCGTTATCACATTAACAATACAGACCCTATTGCTTGCAGCCTCGCTTTGCAATATTATCGCGTTGGAATGTCGCGTTCCCCTGACACACACACACACACACACACACACACACACACACACACACACACACACACACACACACACACACACACACACACACACACACACACACACACACACACACACACACACACACACACACACACACACACACACACACACACACACACACACACACACACACACACACACACACACACACACACACACACACACACACACACACACACACACACACACACACACACACACACACACACACACACACACACACACACACACACACACACACACACACACACACACACACACACACACACACACACACACACACACACACACACACACACACACACACACACACACACACACACACACACACACACACACACACACACACACACACACACACACACACACACACACACACACACACACACACACACACACACACACACACACACACACACACACACACACACACACACACACACACACACACACACACACACACACACACACACACACACACACACACACACACACACACACACACACACACACACACACACACACACACACACACACACACACACACACACACACACACACACACACACACACACACACACACACACACACACACACACACACACACACACACACACACACACACACACACACACACACACACACACACACACACACACACACACACACACACACACACACACACACACACACACACACACACACACACACACACACACACACACACACACACACACACACACACACACACACACACACACACACACACACACACACACACACAAACTCAAGTGCAAACACGCACAAAACTGACTGCCACTAGGCAGTTCGCAACGCTGGTCTGATGGGAAGTGCTACCAACAGCGTTGCAGCCGCTGCTCCTCGATGATGCACGGATTGAGACCGCAGCAAAACCATCGACATTTGTAGTTTCGTTTTCCCTGTACGTTTTGCGAAGGCCACCGTGAGCACCACGGTGTGGTATGTACACAGTTGCTTCTTAGCAGGAGCGTTGATGTCTATGCTCAAGTGCTCTTGCCAGCAGCAGAAGTCGAAAGGCTGCCCTGACTACACTATAGACCCGAGTTAGCTGAGCGTTAGCGTGTGTCCTCTTGCATTTTAAATTTTCGCAGTCAAATATACTGCACCTTTCACGGGACCTACCACGTGCGGCCAGGCATGAGCTGGATGCCGTGACAGCACGAAGGTGGAGCCGACTGCGTGAATCAGCCTATACTTCCTTTATGTGTAAGTTTGACTTTATTTCTCCCAAATGTAACAAAAAAAGCGATCTAAAGTGTTCTAAAATGAACGATACGGTTTATCAAAGCTGAAGCCGTGTTACGAGAAGCAAGCTACAATGGCAAGCCACCGTGCTCTGACTATTCCATACATTTGTGTCTCACAACAGAGGTATAGTGATATAAGCCGAAACTTCCTCTATGTGTAGCTTATGTGTATTCCTCGCAAATGAAAAAAGGCGGGTAATTCTGACAAGTAATTAATTATAGCTTGTCTATAATCAACGGTCCGATTTATAAAAGCTGGAAACCTTTAATCAGATAATGATGTGTTCATAGAGCCAAACGCCCAGACGTGCTGAAAATAAGCAGTATTGATTAGCCACCGTGCCTACTCTGATTATGCCATATATTTCTGTTTCAATAGATTATGACGATCCAGGCAAGCCAAGACATTTTGAAAGGCTGATATAAAACTTCAAGCTTCCTTTAAGTTTTTTAGTCAAGCGTATTGTCATATTTAACTTAAATGTGTGTCTGAAGTTATGCCGTATGTGTCTACTTGCTGGTAATTGGTGTCGAAAGAAAGCGGAAATTGAAGAAAGCCAGACATTTACTAATTAGGACATATTCGGGTGGTTCGTGTTTTGCGCACAGGCCGTCCTACGAAGCCGACGAAAAATATCTGTAAAGCTATTTAACAAGAATATTCGGGTACAGACGCGATCATCTCGGTTCCCTAATTTCAATGAAGCCTGCTTATGCTAGCAGTAACGCTTAGTCGATCATTTACACTATCTTTGGGGTGCTGCTAGCGTGCTATATTATAACCCCTAGAATGCTTCATCTAGAATGCTTCATTTAAACGACGCAGTTTGGCCCGAAAGTCAAAGCGTTCATGGCGGCGACAAAGTATTCGACAACTACATTTAGTGCGGTTCGTTGTTTTGCCAGGCTTATTATTTGCATTATCATTTCGCTTGTTAATTAAAATACAACGCATGATAACACAGGCTAAATAACAGATGATCTAGCCGGAATGATATAGCCGGCTAGAGAAGGAACGAGGATTCTGACGCACACTTTGAAGCTAGCGCTCTCTTCCCTGTTTCACTGGCCGCCAATGCTTCCCTGCACCCGCTTCCCATTCTGATTAAACGTTTGTGTGCTTCACCATGTTGCGTATGCGCGCGCCTACCACAAAAAAATTGAGCCTATCCTTCTTGAAATGCGGGCGGGTTGGTAAAAATCCACTGGCAAGAAGAGCGCGATAGGGAAACGCGCGGCCGGTCAAATAAAGACCTTCACCGAAAAAGCCGCTTTCAAACAGGCCATATTTCGAATGCTGTTGTGGAACGGATGCATATTCATTCATTCTTATTGTATATTGTGGCGATAGCCCTGTTAAGAAAATGAAGTTTCATTCGCCATAGCGCCCACGTCTCCCGGTATTTACCTTCGCCAAACCTCTGCACCACGGAAAATATCAAATGTAGTTCATACTGTGTCAATTTTAGCTTTGCTTGTTTTGTTTTAGCTTGTTAATTTCCCGCGGCAAGTGGCAAATCATATGGAAAGGTGAGAGACAATGTTCCCCGGTGTTTTCGTCAATATTCTGTGTTCTCCTGTTGCGTGATTGTCAGACAGACAAGGCTCAATTTGTGGCTAGCAGTCTCATTAACGTGTTGCCCTTATGAATACTATTCAGTCAAAGGGTGTTCTCTTTTTCTTTTGTAATTTTGGTGTATTTTGCATGAAGAAAAAGAGCTATTTCACAATTTGTCGTTGCGATATTCCCTCGAAATCAGTATTTTTCTGTCTGTCTCGCTAATAATACGCTTCAAAAAGAATCCATTTCATGTTATCTAGGATGTGCTACAAACGACTTTGCGTGTCTTGATCTGCAGCTTGCACATTAAAACTACAAACACCAATGAATACCAATCTTATGCTTGTGTGAATTAAAGTAACAGGGCTCTGGAAACTTAAGCAAACCAATGAAAGTCGCGGTCTGTGAAACTTATAGAAGCAAGAAAGAGAAAATAAATTACTCTTGCACAGTACTAAGGCACCATAAAGTCTTAATGTAAGGTGAACCATTTGTAAATAAAACGACCATAAAACAGAAGTCCGGAAACGAAGTCACCTCCAAATGCCTATGCCATCTCCCGATGACGTCATGCATTTTTACGATGACGCCTGCTCGGGTTCAGCTCATTCTTTATCGGCATTGATGGTCAAATTTGTATTCTCACAGAACCATATATTCAGGTAAGCAAGTTGTGAGAATATTTGGTGCCCTGCAACGCCTCAACCACGAAAATACACTTTTAAAATCCGTGACGTCACAATGATGGCCTATACTGACGCTGTGTTTTCTACGCTGAATTCAAAAATTGGAACCGTGACCTTATTTTATTATTTTCTTTTGACGTTATTTTCTGCCACAAAAGAATGAAAATGTAGTTTTAAAAAATAATTTACCAGTTCAGTCAGACCTAATGTCTATCTTTAGGGTTCCTTTAATTAAATCTAAAGGGAAAGTGCGTCGTTTGAATAGACCAAGAAAGTCATCTTAAACATAATCATAGTTTGCAGAAGTGTACTCACTTGTACAAGCTGAATACTACACAAATGAAGCATTTCATAACCAGTCTCGCGACCAGCTCAGAGTGGATGAGAAAAGACGACGAGGCATGATGGTGATTGTTTCAGCTGCGGCAGTGCATTTTATGTATTATGTACTACATCAGCAGAGAAAGAATTCGAATCTCGATGCACCTCTTTGTGTGCTCTATTAAAAGTACGTTGTAGAATGGAATAGGACTTTCAAGCGTTTGCTGTTTCGTCTTGATAGATGGAAAAGGCGACGAGAAATTGTGTCAATTGGTTCCTTGATTGGTTTTTGGTTAACCATGAAAGAGAAGATAAACTTTTGAGAGGCTAATTACAATGTGACTCGTAAATTTATTTTGGGATCTGTGAGAGTAAACGTATACTGCGACATTTTTTCGCCTTGCACTAAATGAGTATACTTACCTGCTGTTTAGGTATATCGTAATCAAGGTGTGCATGCCGCGTTCATTATTATCTGTTTGTGTTCTCTTGATTTGTGGTCATCGATAAAATAGACCAGTTTACCAGTTTTCGCAGTAAAGCGGACACGGCTAGCAGTAGCAAGGTTGAGCACTGAGGTCAAGGCGTCGCAGCAAACTGGCGCCGTCAGGAGCGCAGTCGAACAACGTTACAGGAAAACCGTCCACGTCGGTCAGCCTCCCAAATGAAATATTACCCATCATTCGCCGATCGATTAGCGGATACCACCGTGTACACATCTGTGTGGTTTCCACGCAGCTGCTCGGCAGAGAGGTCTATGCTTGTGCGCACAGTGCTCAAGCAAGCCATGGAACTCAAAGCACTGCTCAGGCTCCGACAGATCCGGTTGAGGGCAACTTGATGGTGCGCCCGCTTGGCTTCGTCGCAGTTTCAACGGCAAACAATGCGTGTCTCTCCACACTATAACCATTGAAACGCGAACGAGCTTATGCGCATCAAGACCATGACAGCCCGAGAATACCAACAACGGTGCCTACGATGGCGCCCACAGCGACTCCGTAAACGTTCATCGAGCGACCGTACGACTGCTATCGAAAAAATATGAGGTAGAAGCTTATTGGTTGAGCACCCTATTTAGAGGCTCGCAGTTCTTGTTGCGAACATCCGTAAGTTTGCAAACTTTTAAATGGAAGCTTCGTTACACAACCCTCTCGGACTTTGCTGACTGGCTGCTGCTCATTTGTAGAACAGGCACGGGCTTCACGTCACGTAGGGCATGATGCACCCGACGTGAAGCCCCATGAGTGGCGGAATTCATCTATGATTACTGTCCAGATAATGCGAATAGTGTTACATTGAGGTGAACAACTATACAATTATCGGGTGTTTGTTCTGGGCCCGCCTTGTATATTTTGTACACTTCCTATACTATGTGCACGTTATGCACACTTAGTTTGTTCCACATTGAATGTGCACTTCTGGATGGGTTTTCACAGATGTTATTACCATGAATACCTTTGGAGCCCTTAATGATTGCAGTCAGGAAAGGTCAGGGTGCGGAGAAGTACGAGGTGTGTGCAAGTTGTCGAAAGTCCCTGATGGCTCTATTACACAGTTGGCGTAACCCAGGGACAAGTGTCCCCTACGGGGTCTGTCATCGCTTTCATTGAGCGTTTCATTTGCGACGTGTGGTTGATGCAGAGATTTGGAAAAGGTCATCTTGCTGCACGGGGAAGTGACGGGAACTGGTCGCGGGAAACAATGTCCTAGAAAAGTGGGGACTCCACGCCCCACGTGCTCGCTAATTCACCCGCGTCCATTGAAATCAGGCAACGTTATGGAGATTAGAGGACTTTTTGCATTCGGTTCGCTCACTCCAAGAAATCTGTGTTTCCTTAACACAGCTCTGCGATACTCTTGTTTACACAGGCGCAATGTTGAATAGTGAAAGAAAAATGGCTTAATCCTGCGAAACAAACAAACCATAGTGTACAACTATGCTTATTACCTTCGTTATTGCAATACCATTAATGCTATAACAGACCTGCGCAGCCTCCTGTTTGCGAATTAATTTCATGAGAGCTGCATTCGGCAGGTTTATTTGCATGCGACACTTGTGCACGAGCTAATAATGTTGTGGAATGATTTAAATTGTGTGGTCAAGTAATTTTTTTTTTAACTGTGGGGTTTTACGTGCCAAAACCCCTTTCTGATTATGAGGTACGCCGTAGTGGAGGACTCCGGAAATTTTGACCAGGTGGGGTTCTTTAACGTGCACCTATATCTAAGCACACGGGTGCGTTCGCATTTCGACCCCATCGAAATGTGGCTCCCGAGGCCGGCATTCGATCCCGCAACCTCGTGCTCAGCAGCCCAACACCATAGCCACTGAGCAACCACGGCGGGTGGTCTAGTCATCAACAAGTGCACTTAGGTGATTTGTATCACGTTCAAACACATCAGGTGGAGTTGGAAGCCCCGAGAAATGACTACGAATGACGTCATTATTCGCTTGCACGCGTTGAGCAACGTGCTTTAAGCACCACGGGTGCTTGCATGCGCGCTCTCTCTCTCTCTTTCTTTCTCTACTACGCATATTGCGCATGAATGATGGGCTTCTTTAGGCTACGGGTATTATGTACTGCAGAATGGTAATCGCGCGTAGTTTCCTGGTCTATGTCTGAATGTTGTGCTTACGCTGGATGCCCAGTTTGGATGAACTCTTTATGAGCAGCTCAGAAATTAGTTTACGTAAGGAGAGCTAAGCTCGTAGCAAAGGCAGAATCACTGAGCACAATAAAATGTAATTTTGCACGAAAGGCGAATCATCGATTGCGATTGCGAATTTGCGGGCAGCTGTACGAAACAAAAAGAATAAATTTATTGGCCGTATAGACTTGTAAACATAGGCTTACTAACTAAACTAACAAGCATCATGCAACGCGTGCACTAGCTAACATGAACACATCTCACTCGATTGCCGCGGAAACTCGCTGTCGGAACGCTGGAGCGAATTGACCTTTCTGCTGCCGCTGACATCAACGCGCGGCGGATCGGCTCGTTGCAGATGGCTATCGAGACAAAGCGGCGCGCGCCCGTGTGGGTGGCTGACCGCGCCGCCCGAGGTAGAACGCGCACCCCTCCCCTATCTACCCTCTCCCCGGAACCTTGCGCGCGACGGCAGACGGCGCGCTTACTCCCCACCTTTCGCCCCTTTGTGATTGAGGTTGAGCCACGATTACCAGCTTATCCTCGCGCGCTTTCACCCGAACATACATCATACGGCGCACGAATTTGTCACCCTTGGTCACCCTTGGCGAAGGCGACGCCGACGACAGAAATGAGTTTGCAGTGTCCACTCAATGCGCTATCGTAATAAAAGCGACACAGCAGGTTAAAAAGAGTGAAACTATAACCGTCACTTTAGCATACACTAAAGAGGATGAAGGCGAAAGCGTGCACACTCACGTGACATTCATTACGTTACTTCACATTCTCATACGAATGCCTTGCTACTTCCTATCACTTGTTTTACCCGCCAAAGGCCGTGGTTTCGAGGTTTAACTAACTATATCCTAATTACCTGTGCCTTAATAGGCTTCGCCCTAATTTGCCCCATAGGTCGACGTTTCGACTCCCACCAAAGGTCGTGAGTTTGACTCTAAACGAAGGTCATGGGTGTGAGTCCCACCAATGGTCGTGATTATACCATCAATTATGGTGCCATTGCATTTCGCTTCCATAAGGCCGGACGTTCCATTTTTTGATAACACGCACAACGAATGTTTCGACCCATGAAAAACTTCGGGCTTTCGCCTTAAAGAACGTTAACTTTAGAACGCAGCTTAGTTCATCGAACGGGCGCAGAATGCTATGTGAATCTTGGTATGAAGTTGCACAAGAGAAAACTCAAAAATCGATGCAAAAGCTTTTGGACAGCCTAATACCGTATTTCGGTTTCAGCTTTCTTTTTTTTTTCTTTTTTATTTAATAATGTCCCTTGGCGTTTATCACGCAGTAAGACGGTATTCTTGATTTTTTTTCTTTCTTGCACAACATAGATATTTACAAGCACGTGTTGCTAAGGCCTTGTGCCATGGTTTCTCAGCGTAAATATTTATGCGGAGCAGATGTAAGATGTAAAAAGTGTTCCCGGCAGTAAGTTAAACGGCTGGCATCTGTCACACGTCCCACCGCATAGCCTGACTGCAAGCCTGAGTGCTTGCAAGCTCGCTTTGCAAAATTATCCCGTGGCAATTTTACGTTTTTTGCGCCTTCCGTTTTGTGAAATATAGATCTGTGTAATCTGAATCTCTGTGTAAACTGATCTGAATCTCTATCTAATGGGCGTGACCAATCAGGCTTACTCTTTCCTTTAGAACTGACACACAGAAACATCAAGTTGGTTCTTCTAGCATTATATACGGTAACTTTACTCTTTCCGACAAAACTGATGTATAAAGATATAAAGTTTAGCTCTTTGGACATTATGTGTAGCTATTTTCGCAAGGCTAACGGCTGTAACTTAAGCGCGTCAGAGAGCGGAAATGTGTATTGTTTCGCCAGGGAAAAGCCCGAAAAAACGGGTTGGTTTCGACTTTGTGCAATGTGAATAACTGAATAATCACATTTGTGAAGAAAAGGGCGATGTATCAATGCTGGCCTTCATGACGTAGAAGTTCGAGGAACAATATTAAGTATTATAAATCGTATGAGAACCACTAGAGATGAGAACGACACCGTTACATATCAAAGGCACTTACAAGAGACAGGTAGTTAGGGAAATATTTAAACACAGATACCAACTGCGCCAATACCATTCAGTTGTGTTTTAGAAAGTAATGAGAGGTACGTACGACTCATTCACCAGGAATCATTCAGAAAAGCTTCTGCAGGTTCGCAACGCCACTGCTATTAAAGTAGGAGGCGTGCATAAATTATAAACGCTTTGAGCTTGGAATCTGCATTCAGCTCAGCAGGCGTTAATGTGATGGGGTTCACGTTAGACTGCTTCCCTGTATCTTAAAGCAAAAGTGTCAAATCTCTCATTGAGCAAAAAGGCCGGCTTCGTCTGTGGCCGCGAATAAAAACGCTGTCTTCCCATTCGATGTGACGTCACGTCACGAGTGATCCTCGCACACTCGTAGCACTGGCTCGCGCATGCGGGCTCCGGCAGTGCGTACTGCTACAGCACCTACATCGTCAGTGGCCGCGACCGCGCCCTGCAGTAGAGAAACGTGGCCGTATACACACCAGTATAGTGCAGACGAAGTAAGATAACGGAATAACACAGCAAAACTACTGAAGAGGCAGGCAGTAATAACCACCGTCGTCAGCTCTCCCAATGCAAGGCGGACGGAACGTGCACTATACCACAAACATTACTCGCTGCGGAAAACTCAAACGACCGCACAGCGGCGTTAAATTGGTTACTGTTGCTTTCGCTTTCACAACCCATAGGAAGGGCTATGCGTCCTCGTATTTTGATTTATTTATGATAGATACTTCCAGCGCCCGAATGCACCACAGGAACGAGTGGTGTGGTTCCAAACGTTTGTAGAGAAATAGCAACAGATAAAGCGTTGCGAGGTATTTTACGAGGTGGTTTCGAAGAGTTTTGCATCTGCGATGGAAGCAGTGGAAGAGGGAAGGTGGCTCCATTAGATGCTTGCTCTTGGGACGAAAGAATCAAAACAAAAGGTAGGGAGACATGATGGTAAGCTTTTTTTCGAAAACGTCAACATATGTACTCCATTGCATAAAATTCCGATTGACATATGCTTCATTACGGACAGTAAGTGAGTCAGTGAATAAACTTTATTTCGGAGACCAAGGTATTGAAGCCTGAAGCTGAGCGGCCAGCCTATTTCAGGTAGCCATGGCCCTGTTCTGATAGTCTGGGCTTGTTCCCCAGCCGAAGTTGTCCTAAGGTTTCGGGCTTGTATCCCACTGGTCCTCTCTGTTGCTGCTGGTCTAGGCATTGTCCGTGGTTTCTTTTTGAATTCCCACACCATGTGGTAGAGGGTGGTCGGTGTATTGCAGAATTGGCACTCTCTTGCAAATGTTGAGGGTTACACTGCGTGCAGTTGAGCGCAGATGGGTAATTGCAGACAGTAAGTAAAAAAAGTTAGGGAGCAGATCTATAGTACATTACCATGTGCTTGACACGTGGTGACGAAATAACCAAATTCTTTCTAAATTTATTTGTCTTCATTATTTTGTTCATTCAATAAATTACCGTTACGAAAGGGCGGTGACTTATCCATTGGAATCGATTCCAATTTAACCATATAAAGATTTCATCAGTGAACATGTGAGAACATGTGAACAGTGAGATTTGTTCCGCAGAAGGAAACGAAGACAAATAAATGAGATCGACCTTCGTGCGTTTTGTGTAATAGAAGCAAAATATTATCATTCTATTCCTGTATCGATATTTGAGATAGATTTTTTACTATCAATATGAAGCACATTTGCTCTGAAGTTACGCACACACACACAACGCGCGCACACACACAAGCAATAAAACAAGCTCAAACACAAACACGCACGAGACTCACCCCCACATACTCCATAACACAAGCTGCTTGCAGCACTGCTCCCTTTGCATAGCAGTAGAAGATTATTTCACCAGTTGGCACGCCATGTCGCAGCTGCATAGGTAGCGTTTCAAGGTACATAGAGAAGTCTTGACGAAGGGATATTGTGGAGATGTATCAATAATAATCTAATCAAAATATGTATGATATAGCTGATTAATTCTAGCAGCTAGGTGACTGTTTTTCACCGCCACGTTTTAAAGGCAATGCCATTCAATCATCATCATCATAACTACGTATTGTCCATTTCACTTGCGCACCGCCTAGCGTCGACACCAAAAATTGGGATTGCAGTTCGTATAACTTGGCATTGAAGGTGTCCCGACTCGTAGCAGTTGCGTATAACAGTGACACATAGCAGTTGCATGCGGCATGTAGCTGACCGTGGATGTAGCAGGCTAGGTGACTATTTGTCACCATCCCGTTTCGATGGGGATGTCCTCACTATCATCACCATCATCAACAGCAACGTACCGTGCCACGGGCCAAGGGATACGTGTGTTTACTCTTCGGGACAGGTTATGGCGCCTCCTCTCAAGGCACAAACCGCTGCTAAAGAAGCCAATCGCTGAGCTACCCGCAGGGGTGCAACCAGGCAATGTCGAGCTCAGCAGACCGCTGTACAGAGTTATCAGGACAAGCCGCAGTTGGCCGTCGACGCCGGCCGTACAGTTCAGATCGTTCTCGTGATAAGGACGCGAAGATACTTCGCCGCGAAGACCTGTAGTGCGTGGTGCCAGAAATGGAGCCCCTGTGGAGGCGCTTCTCAAGCTTACGCTGTGCCTACGCTGCGTGCAGCCCAGGCCTATGACTTCTTTGAATGATCGCATAATACTATATGAATCTTGGTATAGAGCTGTACAAGAGCAAACTAAAAAATGTATGCGAAGCTCTAGGACAGCGTAATAACGGTTTTTGCTTCAATCGCTTTTTTTTTTGCTGTCTTCATTCATAATCTCCACTGGCTGCTACCACATGCTCAGGCCGTAATTTCACATTTTCCCCCCAATGTAGATTGTTATAAGCACGTGTTGCTTAGGCTCTGTGCAATGATTGCACAATAGAAATATTTATGCGGCATAGATGTGAACGTCGGCAGTAAATGAGGCGGCTGAAATATGCCACACGCACCACCACATTCTTTGGCAGTACTCCACGGTCTTCGCAGACTGTGACAATGAACAAGAATAGTGGCGGCAAATGCTACAGCGTGAAGCACTCTCCAACCAATTACGGGCGGTCCAGAAGGCCCGCGATGTGGCTGAAGGGCTCGGCTTGGCAGTCCCAACGTGGGAGCGGCCCGCGTCAGCCTACGGTTGACCTTCAGGACCCAATAAAGTTATTCATACCATACCATACCATACCATACCATACCATACCATACCACCAAATTAACAATACAGACCCTACTGCTTGCAGCCTGGCTTTGCAATATTATCACGTTGGAATGTCGCGTTCCTTTGAAGTATTAAACATTTAGGCCGCAGTTCAATAGTACATAACGATGTGCTTCAAATATCTTATTGAAATGATGAATTAGTATTAGGTTCTATGGCTAGAAATTTGGCAAAGATCTTTTATCATAGATTTAGAGTTCACTTCTCCGAAAATAACAAACACACACGCACACGCACTCACGCACAAGCACCTAAACTCAAGTGCAAACAAGCACAAAACTGACCGGCATTAGGCAGTTCGCAACGCTGGCCTGATGGGCAGTGCTACCAGCAGCGTTGCAGCCGCTGCTCCTCGATGACGAATGAGACCGCAGCAAAATCATCGACATTTGTAGTTTCATCTTCACTGTCCATCTTGCGAAGGCCACTGTGTGCACCACGGTGTGGTATGTACACAGTTGGTTTTCAGCAGGAGCGTTGATGTTTGGGCTGACAGTGCTCTTGCCAGCAGCAGAAGTCAAAAGGCTGACCTGGCTACACTAAAGACCCGATTTAGCTAAGCGTTAGCGTGTGTCCGCTTGGATTTTTTCGTTTTTTGCAGCCAAACACATTGCACCTTTCGCGGGACCTACCAGGTGCGGCCATGCATGAGCTGGATGCCGTGACAGCACGACGGTTGCGCTGACTGCCTGAATCAGCCTAGACTTCCTTTGTGTGTAGCTTTGATGTATTTGTCCGAAATTAAAAACAAGCACGTAATTCTGACAAGTAATTTTTGATAGCTTTTCTATCACCAACGATCCGATTTGCGAAAGTTGAAGCCGTGGTACGAGAAAGAAGCTATTATGGCAAGCCACCATGCTCTGACTATTCCATACATTTCTGTCTCAAAACAGAGAAATATCATAAGAAGCCAACAAACACTGACTGCAAGGACAACAAAGGGGAAATTACTCGTACTTAATAAGCGAATTAAAGAAACGATAAATTAATGCAAATGAAAGTGGATGAAAGAACAACTTGCCCCTGGTATGGAACAATCCCACAACCTTCGCATTTTTCGTGTGATGCTCTACTAATTGAGCTATCGCGGAATCGTTTCCCCGTCAACTTTCCTGGGTATTTACGTATTTACCCTTTAAGCTGGGGACTGAGGGCCGGGGTTTGATTATGAACACAACAATCAAACCCCGGCCCTCAGTCCCCAGCAGCTGCGAAGCAACTGACCACGGCGGCGGTCAGACCTGCGACGCTGCAGAGGGTGCTAAGAATCACTGGCTCCGGACAGGCCGCCATTGGAATATGAACCTGGCAACGTTTAACGCTAGAACGTTATCTAGTGAGGCGAGTCTAGCAGTGCTATTGGAGGAATTAGAGGGCAGTAAATGGGATATAATAGGGCTCAGTCAAGTTAGGAGGCCAAAAGAAGCATATACAGTGCTAAAAAGCGGGCACGTCCTGTGCTACCGGGGCTTAGCGGAAAGAAGAGAACTAGGAGTCGGATTCCTGATTAATAAGAATATAGCTGGTAACATACAGGAATTCTATAGCATTAACGAGAGGGTGGCAGGTCTTGTTGTTAAACTTAATAAGAGCTACAAAATGAAGATTGTACAGGTCTACGCCCCTACATCCAGTCATGATGACCAGGAAGTCGAAAGCTTTTATGAAGACGTGGAATCGGCGATGGGTAGAGTAAAAACTAAATACACTATACTAATGGGCGACTTTAATGCCAAGGTGGGCAAGAAGCAGGCTGGAGACAAGGCAGTGGGGGAATATGGCATAGGCACTAGGAATAGCAGGGGGAAGTTATTAGTAGAGTTTGCGGAACAGAATAATATGAGGATAATGAATACTTTCTTCCGCAAGCGGTATAGCCGAAAGTGGACGTGGAGGATCCCGAACGGCGAGACTAGAAATGAAATAGACTTCATACTCTGCGCTAACCCTGGCATCATACAAGATGTGGACGTGCTCGGCAAGGTGCGCTGCAGTGACCACAGGATGGTAAGAACTCGGATTAGCCTAGACCTGAGGAGGGAACGGAAGAAACTGGTACATAAGAAGCCGATCAATGAGTTAGCGGTAAGAAGGAAAATAGAGGAATTCCAGATCAAGCTACAGAACAGGTATTCGGCTTTAACTCAGGAAGAGGACCTTAGTGTTGAAGCAATGAACGACAATCTTGTGGGCATCATTAAGAAGCGTGCAATGGAAGTCGGTGGTAACTTGGTTAGGCAGGATACCAGTAAACTATCGCAGGAGACGAAAGATCTGATCAAGAAACGCCAATGTATGAAAGCCTCTAACCCTACAGCTAGAATAGAACTGGCAGAACTTTCGAAGTTAATCAACAAGCGCAAGACAGCTGACATAAGGAAGTATAATATGGATAGAATTGAACATGCTCTCAGGAATGGCGGAAGCCTAAAAACAGTGAAGAAGAAACTAGGAATTGGCAAGAATCAGACGTATGCGTTAAGAGACAAAGCCGGCAATATCATTACTAATATGGATGAGATAGTTCAAGTGGCTGAGGAGCTTTATAGAGATTTATACAGTACCAGTGGCACCCACGACGATAATGGAAGAGAAAATAGTCTAGAGGAAATCGAAGTCCCAAAGGTAACGCCAGAAGAAGTAAAGAAAGCCTTGGGAGATATGCAAAGGGGGAAGGCAGCTGGGGAGGATCACGTAACAGCAGATTTGTTGAAGGATGGTGGGCAGATTGTTCTAGAGAAACTAGCCACCCTGTATACGCAATGCCTCATGACGTCGAGCGTACCGGAATCTTGGAAGAACGCTAACATAATCCTAATCCATAAGAAAGGGGACGCCAAAGACTTGAAAAATTATAGACCGATCAGCTTACTGTCCGTTGCCTACAAAATATTTACTAAGGTAATCGCAAATAGAATCAGGAACACCTTAGACTTCTGTCAAGCAAAGGACCAGGCAGGATTCCGTAAAGGCTACTCAACAATAGATCATATTCACACTATCAATCAGGTGATAGAGAAATTTGCGGAATATAACCAACCCTTATATATAGCTTTCATTGATTACGAGAAAGCGTTTGATTCTGTCGAAACCTCAGCAGTCATGGAGGCATTACGGAATCAGGGTGTAGACGAGCCGTATGTACAAATACTGATAGATATCTATAACGGCTCCACAGCCACCGTAGTCCTCCATAAAGAAAGCAACAAAATCCCAATAAAAAAAGGCGTCAAGCACGGAGATACGATCTCTCCAATGCTATTCACAGCGTGTTTACAGGAGGTATTCAGAGACCTGGATTGGGAAGAATTGGGGATAAAAATTAATGGAGAATACCTTAGTAGCTTGCGATTCGCTGATGATATTGCCTTGCTTAGTAACTCAGGGGACCAATTGCAATGCATGCTCACTGACCTGGAGAGGCAAAGCAGAAGAGTGGGTCTAAAAATTAATCTGCAGAAAACTAAAGTAATGTTTAACAGTCTCGGAAGAGAACAGCAATTTACAATAGGGAGCGAGGCGCTGGAAGTCGTAAGGAAATACATCTACTTAGGGCAGGTACTGACGGCGGATCCGGATCATGAGACGGAAATTATCAGAATAAGAATGGGCTGGGGTGCGTTTGGCAGGCATTCTCAGATCATGAACAGCAGGTTGCCATTATCCCTCAAGAGAAAAGTGTATAATAGCTGTGTCTTACCAGTACTCACCTACGGTGCAGAAACCTGGAGGCTTACGAAAAGGGTTCTACTCAAATTGAGGACGACGCAACGAGCTATGGAAAGAAGAATGATAGGTGTAACGTTAAGGGATAAGAAAAGAGCAGGTTGGGTGAGGGAACAAACGCGAGTTAATGACATCTTAGTTGAAATCAAGACAAAGAAATGGGCATGGGCAGGACATGTAATGAGGAGGGAAGATAACCGATGGTCATTAAGGGTTAGGGACTGGATACCAAGGGAAGGGAAGCGTAGCAGGGGGCGGCAGAAAGTCAGGTGGGCGGATGCGATTAAGAAGTTTGCAGGGACGGCATGGCCGCAATTAGTACATGACCGGGGTTGTTGGAGAAGTATGGGAGAGGCCTTTGCCCTGCAGTGGGCGTAACCAGGCTGATGATGATGATGATGATGATGATGATGACGATGATGATGAAGCAGAAGCAATGTGCCTGATGGTGTCCCAGGTGTCAGAGTTTCTTGGCTTCTTATGATATGACTAATAAACAACGGGGCCCTCGGTTAATCCCCTTCCTTGTCGTTTATTGCATAATGAGGGTATCGAATCCTGCCACATTGATGCCTTCAGGTAGCATGTGTGGGTTTATTAACCAGTTGCCTTCACCCAAAAAGAACAAGTTCTCGTGACACCAGCGGCAGAAGGGATGTTCCACGTCCGCCGCCAAGGTCTGCGAGTGGTGGCGTAGGCTAACACTCCCAGGATTAAAGCATAAATACCCAAGAAAGTTGGCGGGGAAACGGCGCTGCGGTAGCTCATTTGGTAGAGCATCGAACGCGAAATGCGAATGTTGTGGGATCGTTCCCCACCTGCAGCAATTCGTTTTTTCATACACTTTCTTTTCCAATTATTTATCTTTTCTTTATTTCAGGTATTAAGCACAAGCAATTTCCCCTATGTTGTCCTTGGCGTCAGTGTTTGCTGGCTTGTTATGATATGTATAATAACACTCGGGCCCCTTGGTTAACCCCCTTTATTCTCGTTTAAAACACAGAAATAGTGATATAAGCCGAAACTTGCTCTATATGTAGCGTACGTGTATTCCTCCCAAATGAAAAAAAAAGGCGAGTAATTCTGACAAGTAATTATTGATAGCTTGTCTATTACGAACGACCCCACTTAGGAAGGCTCAGAACGGTATCACTGTTCGTCGCTATGGTTGGAGCCAAGCGCCCATACGTGCTGCTAAGATAAACTATATTGGTTAGCCACCATGCTTGTAGCATTCATTTCTGTTTCAATAAATAATCGCCATTCAGGCATGCCAAGACACCAAGAAATATTCATATGACACTTCATGGTTTCTTTGTGCGCTTTATTTAAACATACCGCAATATGTAACGTAAATGCATACCTGAAGTTGTGCCGTTGATGTTTACTTGCTCGTGATTGGTGTTGAACGAAAGTGTATATTGAAGAAAGCCACATATTTGCTGATTATGACATATTCGGGTGATTGATTGTGTTTGGCGCTCAATCCTTCCTGTGCAGCCGACGAAAAATATCCGGGTACAGAAGCGATCATGTCGCTTCCTTAATTTCAATGAATCCTGCTTATAGCAGTAACGCTTAGGCGCTGCTAGCGTGCTCTAAAATCACCAATCGAATGCGCTGTTTAAACGTCGTCGTCTTGCCCGAAAGGCGAAGCATTGATGGCGGCAGCAAAGCATCCGACAACCACACCTAGAACGGTTCGTTGTTTTGCCAGCCTTATTAAGTGCATTAGGATTACGCTTGCTGGTTAAATTCCAACGCATGTTAGCACATACTAAATAACAGATGCTACAGCCGAAATGATATAACCAGCTGAAGAAGGAAAGAGGATGTTGAGGCTCACTTTTAAGCTGACCCCCTCTTCGCAGCTTCACACGACTCCAATCTCCCCTGCCCCAGCAGTCCATTATAATTGAATGTTTTCGTGCTTCACCATCTTACGTACATAAACACTCAGCGCAATGTAACTGCAGGGAAGGCTTACAAGTAAAGCAAAGCTCTGCTCTCACACGCATCTACACGCAACTTACGGTTACGGCGTCAAATCCTTTTGTTTTTGCATCGATCCTCTAACCCTGTAGCACGCAACAGGACTACAATCATACGCTGAGCAGACGATGCGGCGTGGATATGAGCACACCGCCAGGGGCGTCCGGCCTTCCTATTGGCTAAGAATTCGTGTAGCTTCAACAGTGCTGCAACCACCTTGTGAGACTGAGTATACGCTTTTCGCAACGCTGGCATGATGAGGAGCGTTAGCATCGGCGTTGCAGCCGTTGCTGCTCGATAATGCTCGGAATGAGGCTAAAGCAAAACCATCCACCCTTGTAGTTGGAAGCTCACTGTCACCTTCGATAAGACCACCGTGTGCACCATGCATGGCGTGGCAAGCACAAAGATGCTTCTAAGCAGGAGCGCCCACTTTTGTGCGCACTGAGCTCTTTTCAGCAGCGGAAGTCAGAAGGCTGTCTTGGTTTTTCCTACAGATGCGATTTAGCTTAGCGCGAGCGTACGTCCGCTTGGTGTTTTCGTTTTAGCAGGCAAACGCACGGCGACTTTCTGGAGACCTATTACACACGGTCGTGCGTGCATAAGATTGATGCCGTGGGAGCACGACAGTGGCGCCGAGTGCTTGAACGAGCCTAGAATACCGTTAATACCGCTAACATAGGCCACGCACCGTACTTACTCTGCATATTTACAACACTTCGCCCCAACTATATATTTAGTATCAAAGATTGCCAAGAGCTAGAGAAAGAGTCATATGATACTTCATGATTCCTTTATACACTTTAGTCAAGAATCACCGAATGCAACGCAAATGTATGATTTAAGCTATGCCGTTGAAGTACTTTCTCGTGATGGGTGTCGAAAGTGTGAATTCAAGTTGGCCAAGTGCCCACTAATTAAGTCACATTCGAGTTGTTTCAGAGCGCTGCGGCCTTGCTACGAAGTGAATGAAAAATAAATTGAACGCTATATTACGAGAATGTCCAAATATGGAACTGACCATGTCGCTTTCTAATCTTCGATGAAGCGCGTTCATGTTCGGAGTAACGCTCAGTTGGTATTTTACAAGATCGTTGGGGCGCTGACAGCACGCTCCTAAATCACCACTAGAATAAGCTCTTTAAACGTCACAGTTTCGCCTGAAAGACGGAGCAGTGATAGCACTAAAAAAGCATTAGAAACTAGACGAAGTACAGCTCGTTGTTTTATCAACCGTATCAATTGCAGTAAAATTTCGCTTGCCAATTAAAATAACATGTATGATAGCACCGGCTAAATAATAGACGATGAAGCCTGAATGGTATAGCTGGCTAAATTAAGAAACAGGATGCTGACGCATACCTTTAGCAAATCGCCTTGTCGCGTTTTCACTCGACTGCCACACTGTCCTTCTGTCATTCTGATTGAATGTTCTGTGCTTCACCAGGTTGCTCATGTGTACGCATACCACAAATGAATTTAGCCTTTCAGGGTTGATGGGTGCCCAGGTTGGCACCAATCCACTGGTACGAGCTACACAATATGGAGGCGCGCTGGCTGACGCATAAAGTCTTTCGCTTAAGTTTCATTCGCAGCGTAGTTGACGCCGCAGCACTTGTGTCTCCCGATATTTACCCTCATCAAGCCACTACGCCACGGTAGATAGGAATTATAGTTCACTTGTGTTAATTTTAGGTTTGTGTGTTTTGTTTTATTCGTTGTTTTCTACCGGAGAGTTGCAATGGATATGGAAAAAGGCTAGAGACTGTGTTCCCCGGCGTTCTCGTCAGTATTTCCTGTCCTCCTGTTCCACAAATTTCAGACATACAAGAAGCGTGTTGTCTCCATCAGTACGATCGACGCGTTGCCCTTATGAATACTCTTCAATCAAAGGTGTTCTCCTTTCCATTTGTAATTTTGCTTTACATTGTATGAAGAAAACAGGCCATTTCACCATTTATCGTTTTAGGGAATATCGTATTATAATGAACGAAATACTCCATTTAGGAAGCTGTGAGATCATTTGTCGCACTGCAACGCATCAACCACCACACTATACTTTTGAAGCCCGTGACGTCACAATGATGGCCTATGTCGTCGCTTGGTTTTCTACGCTGGACTCAAAAATTGGAACCTTTACCTTATTTTCTGTTCTAATAATGAACATAATGCAACGAAATAACGAAAATGTAGTCTTAAAAAATTATTTATTTGTTCAACAAGACGTAATGTGTATTTTTAATGTTCCTTTAAGAAAACCTAAAGGGTAAAGGGTCGTTTGAATAAAGCAAGAGATCCATCTTAAACATAATTATAGTTTCCAGAAGAATACTAACTTGTACAAGCTGAATACCACATACAGTATACAAGTGATAACTCGTCTTAGTACCATCTCAGAGTAGATGGGAGAAGATGACGAGGCACGTTGGTGATTGTTTACGCTGCGTCGGTGTATTTTAGGTATTAGATGCATCAGCAGGGAAGGAATTTCTTATCTTATGTAGCCTTATGTGTGCCCCAATAAAACATGTTGTAGAGTGGTGTAGGACTTCAAGCGCTTGCTATTTTGTCTTGGTAGGTGAGAGGAGGCGAAGAGAAAGTGTGGTATTGGTTGCTAGATTGATCCTGAACACTTTTCATGCTTAAGTTCAACAATGTAAGAATATAAAACAAAGCTTAGGTTTTGAGATGCTAATTATAATCTGGCCCACAAAATCATTTGCGTTCTCTGAGAGTAAGCGTAAACCGCAGCTTTTTTACATCTTATCTGAAATAAGTATGCTTACCGGATGCTAAGCATACTTATTTTAGATAAGGTGATGACCCGCTACTCACATACCAAGACATCACCTCACACTATCGAAAAGGCAGAATCAAATACCCTCTCTGGCACGCCAAACTCGAACGCGCGCCGGCAGCCGCGTTTCTAATGCTACAAACGGATTCGTATCCGTCACGGGGCCTACTAAGTCACTACAACTCAGACATCCCGGCAAAGTGCCCAGAAAGGCGAGAACTTTATTGCTCACTCTCGCACATGCTATGGCAATGTACCGCGTTACCAAAGGGCCCTCTCTCTAGTGAGCCCGAAATGAAGAAGCCCGCAAAACCACGCACCTCAAACTCCAACTCAGGGCCGTCCAGATGGCCCAAGAACTGGCGGAGCGTCACCACTTTCCCGTCCCGACTTGGGCGTCGCCTACGGTTTTGGCCCGAGCAGCTCCCCGCGTGGGATCTCCAACTGCTTAAAGCTCCTGAGGACCTCAATAAAGTTCTTGACTGACTGACCGGATGCTTGGGCAAAACTACGGGAAGCGGGGGCGCGCGCCGCTGTTAGCGGTTTTTTTTTTTTATTTCGGGTTACGAACGCGGACCCATAGGTCCCAGCCGCGAACGTAACAAGTGACATTATTTTTTTCTGCGCTGCTCCTTGTCGCTGCCAACCTTCCTTCTTTCTTTTTTACGAACGCGGAGTTCTCTCACCGAAAAGAGTAGCAGCAAAGGCGCTCTATATGAGGAGACAAGTATGACGAAAACGAACTGTTGATTTCCGTTATATAGACGAAGTTTTGCCCGTCGTAGCTGCCACTGCACCAATCACAAAAGGGGCATCTCGTGGCTACACTAGGATATCACCAGCGCGCAAGCAGAAAACACGGAAACAAGCACGCTTGCGGTCCGGCAGCGAAGCGCATGCGCAGAAGCGTCGGTCTCGACAACAGGTGTGCGCCGTCGTAAGGCGCGGAGGGCCGTTTTCGCCAACGTCTCCCGTACCCCGGAACATTCTGCGACCCAGTTTACGTCCCGATAAGCAAAACCATTGACGTACCTAGTTCCAAGTCCACTGTCCGTTTTGATAAGGCCACCGTATGCATCACGGTGTGGTATGGCCACAGCTGCTTCTCAGCAGCAGCGCTCATGTTTGTGCGCACAGTGCTCTTGCCAGTAGCGGAAGTCAGAATGCTGCCCTGGCTACACTGCAGAGCCGATTTAGCTTACACGCTTGGCTTTGTCGCGTTTGCAGCCAAATGCACTTCTCCTTTCTCGAGACCTACCAAGCGCGGTCATGCACGATATGCTTATCGTGACAGCGCAGCAGTGGCAATGACGGCGTACGAGAGCCTAGAGTTCCTCGTTGTGTACGCTCATCTGTATTCCTTCAAAATAAAAAAATCATGAGCCATTCCATTCTGGGAAGGTAGATGAGCAGCGAAGCTGCTGAGCACACGACACAGAGGTAACACAGAATTTTGAACAAAATTTCGAGCTCATTTATTGTTTTAGTTGGTGGCCACCATGAAGGAAGGTACGCCCACACATTGCCATTAGTGTCCAAGCATCTTTGCCGGCCGGCAGAACATCAGGAAGTGGAGTACTACGTCAGTGGGCCTACCGAGGTGGACTTTAGGGCGCCTGCGTCGCAGCTTCACTCGATATGGACAAAGAAACGGAAGATGTCGAGCCGCCTGGATGTTCCCTGGGAGCTGAACGCGGAGGGTATTTGGATCACCTGCGATGACCACACCCTGAACCCTAAACTCCGCAGGCAAGTCATCCGCAAGTTCCAGGCCATCCAATCGGCCTTCCGGGATTCAGCACTACATGACAAACCCAACGAAGGCAAGGTCCTGCAGTGCGTGACCGCCGAACCCGCCAGTTCGCACTCCATGTACACGAGTTCTTCCACCCGGTTGCCGGAGTGGAAGTTAATCCACAAGGCCAGGCTAAACGTCCTTCACCTCAACGAAGCCTGCATATGGACGACAGCCGAATGTGATCAGCGATACAGGCTGTGCGGTTATGTCGGGGAGACGTTGCCGGACGTCCTGTGTTTGCATGGCGAATAGGTTGCTGTACACGGCGCGACAGACCCACGTTATGTCGCGTCTCCGTACGGCGTGCGGGGGTCGATTCAGCATCCTATACAACAATCGGCCAATCGGAAATACCAACCTTCGCCCTGGCATCGTGCGATCACGTGGCGAGGAGGCAGTCGTCTTGGATGTCTGTTGTCCTTTCGGCGACTACCCGCAGGCGTTCACCAACGCACGCCGCACCAAGGTCACCAAGTACGAGGCTGCGGGTCTCCACCTCTGGCACGGCGATAGCAACGCGTGACGTTGCACGCCGTCATAAACGGAGCCTTGGACATTTGGGACCCTGCCAATGACCTCGTGATGTGGCGAATCTGCTCATAGTCCTGCTCGAAGTTGTTCAAGAGGTTGGCCATCAGCGACGTGGTCACCACATCGCGTGTGTTCTACCAGTGCCACGTCGCCACGTCTCGAACTATTAGGGACCCACTGTTGGCGCTTCACCTACGTTGCACGGACTTCAATGTGTATTTCTTTTTCATTACCCTTCTTGTAAACTTTCAAGCTTCTCTCTCTGTTGCTTCTGTTATAAAACGGGCGAATAAAACCTGTTCTCACGCTTGTTCCTGGGATCTGTTTGGGTCCCAAGTGTGACAAGGGTAATCCAAGTGCGCATTACAGGCCCTTAGAGCCCGCACCCGCAGTCCACAAGGGTATGTGCCATTGCTCTTGAATACTTTCTGCGCTAGCTTATGCATCCTCCCACGGCTTTTGCAAACACACAAGAAAAATGCACGGAAGCCTAGCAAGAACCAGCTTCGCTGTAAAACAGTAATTCAGACAAGTAACTAGAAACAGATAGTTATGTATAACCAACGCTAGTTATCAAAACTGCAGTCGTGGCACAATTGGCCTTTGTTTGATGGGATTTCACTGGCACGCTGGGTGCTGGTGGAGCCAATTACCCATATGTTCTGGTAACGCAAGCTATATAATCTAGCTGCAGTACTTGCTCTGACCAATGCATGCACTTCTGACTGAGCACAAATATTCATTGAAAACGTCCCTAAGCATAGAGAAAGCCTAATGTGATACTTCATCGTTTCTTCATATCCTTTAGTCAAACATTACCAAATATGACATAAATACATGCCTAAAGTTATGCCATTGAAGTACTTTTTCCTGATGGGTGTCCACAGTAGGCGTAAATTTAAGGGCCTCGCGTATTTCCTAATTATGACATATTCGGGCTGCGGTTTGAGAGTGCTATGGTCTTTCTACGAAGCGGACGAAGACGAGATTTACACCAATGAGTATTGCGAGAATATCCGAGTACGGAGCTGATGATCTCGCTTCCCTAACTTCAGCGAATACTTTGAGGAGCCCACCGACGCCACAACGAGAATCACTTTGGACGGCGCTCTACACATTCTTAGCTTATCTAGTGTTATGCAAGCAGTAACGCCTAGTCGGACATTTACGAGATCCTTGGGACGCTGCTAGCGCGCTCTGACATGACCGCCCGCTATAGGACACTTTAACGTCATAGTTTTGCTCAAAAGGCGTAGAATTGATTTCGGTAGCAACGTCTTAGACAACTACACGAAGTACGACTCGTTATTTCCTCAGTCGTGTCAAGTGCAGTGAGATTTCGCTTGCTAATTAAAGTACCAAGTATGGTAGCACTGGCTAAATAACACATGATATAGCCGGCTAAAGGAGGAACGAGGATGCTGACGCGCACATTGAGCTGGTCCCCTTTTCGCCGTTTCACTCGAGTCCAGTGCTCCCGTGCACCCGCTCTTCATTGTGATTGCAGGTTTCAGGTCTTCACCAGGTTACGTATGCGGACGCTTACCATAAACCAGTTCACACTATCAATGTTGACATCTGGGGAGATTGGCGCAATTCCACTGGCCGGAACTGCGCGATAGCGGAGCGTGTGGCTGGCCTGATAAGCACTTTCACTTAAAAATGAGCTGAAAACAGACCATATTTCGAATGCCGGTGACCCCGCGGCTTTGCTTCTCCAACGGATCAGGATTCATCGAATTCCTTTTGTATTTTGGTGACTATAGCCTACGAAGAATACAGAGTTTATTTCGCAGCGTAGTTGCGGCCATAAGGCTTGCGTATCCCGATATTTACCCTGACCAAGCCATTATTCCACGGTAAATATAAAATAGATTTCAGGTGCGTCAGTACTATAGAATTGTGTATTTTATTTTACTACGTTCATTTCTCGGACGAAGAAGAGAGTTGCACCTATGATTATTGCGAGAATATCCGAGCACGGAGCTGATGATCTCGCTTCCTTATATTCAACGAAATCTGTGCCGAGCCCACCGACGCCGCAACAAGGGACGCTTAGGACAGGGCTCTAGAGTGGAGTAGGATTTTGAAACGTTTGCTATTTGCTCTTGGTAGGAGGGGGAAGGTGAAGTTGAAGTGTGTTAATTGGTTGCTGAGTTCGCTCATGGGCTCTTCCAAGCATAAGTGAATGCACGAAAAAAAAAGAAACCTGCCGTTGTTGATTAATTAAATTTTAATGTGTGCGACGACATAGGTGGTTGTTCTAGTTATTTTTGCGCTTCATCTCGCCGTGGTTGCTTAGTGGCTATGGTGTTGGGCTGCTAAGTTCGAGATCGCTGGATCAAATCCCAGCCATGGCGGCCACATTTCGATGAAGACGAAATGCGAAAACACCCGTGTGCTTCGATTTAGGTGCACGCTAAAAAACTCGCGAGGTGGTCTAAATTTCTGGAGTCCCACACTATGGCCTGCCTCACAATAAGATCGCGGTTTTGGCACGTAAAATTACGTTATTTATTAAAAAAATAACTTTTATGTTTTGAGATGCTAATTACGTAATCTGATCAGTAAAACAATTTTGCGGTTTCTGAGATAAAGCACATGCCGCAAATTCCTCCAGCTGGTACGAAAGAAGTAGGCCTACCTGATGTTTCGGTATATTGTGGTAAAAAGGCGGCGTTTGTTATTTCTCTTCCTGTTCTTTTTATTTGTGGCCTTCCAAGCAATAAAAAAAATCTGAGCCATGCCACTGTGAAGATGGATGACTTGCGAAGCTTCATATATGGTGATACATATGTTGATAATAAATAAGTTGATTGAAGGTAGAAGGGACATGCAACAGTGAATTTCGTTCTTTCACGATGTTTTGTTGTTCTAATCAACTGGATACAGAATGAATCTTTTTCTTTTTACACGTCTTTTTTATGCTTTATTTAATTTTTTATTTGGTCATCAAGTTGATTATCCCTTTATGGTCTCTACGATACACGGCCAGTGGCTCCGTGGTGACACTGCAAAGGTTGTTTGCCAATGAGAGGACTATACACGACCGATGAGGCGTTGCGAACACATTGATGTTTTTGTAACATTAAATGCCGAACCTTTCCAAGAGAAACGCAACGAACCACTCTCTGTCACATGGAGACACGCCTATGTTAATATCACCCACAATTACGATGGGAGTGGAATTGGAAGGGATGATCTAACTAAAGGCGCATGCGGTTGGCGTTTGCTGTACGCTCTTCGTCTGCATTAGGTTCCACTCGCCATCGCCGCCCACCTTGCCGCTTATGTTCACGATGTTGTTCTTCGCACGCACGCAGTTATTCCGCACTCCTCACCGCACGCGTCCCCACCCATTGCACGGGTGGAAGGGAATTGAGATAAGGTGACGTGCTTTGCCTACAGAGCGCATGACGTTAAACCGCAATCCATGCTAAACAGTGTGTATTCTGGTCTTACTCTTTTTTTATTACGATAGCTTTCCTTTCTGAATACGTTTTGGCTCTTCTCGGGATTAAACGCAGCTGGGCCATGCCCGTCAATAGGCTTTTGCTTTGTGGTTAAGCTGTTCTTTAGCTCTGGGTTGGCCGCCACATCTTTTGTCTACGTACGCAAACCGCCAATGCCTTGCGTATAAAAGCTCCACTCTAACAAGTTTACCATTTTCGCGTGGAAGCGGACCACTGCAAACAGTAGGAAGGTTGAGCTTTGCGCTCAATGCGTCTCGGAAAGCTGGCGCCATCAGGAGCGCAGCCCAATGACTTTACAGAAAAACCGCGTTGATAAATGTCCAAAAGGAAAGACTACTGATAATTCAGAGGTGCGTGCAAAACGGTGTGCACGTCGATTTGATTTGGACGCAGCTGATTGGCAGGGACGACCATGCTTGTGTCCAGAGTGCTCAGGCAAGCAGCGGAACTCAAAGCACTGCACTGGCTTCGTCGCTGGCTTCCTCGCTGCTTCAACGGAACGCCGTGCCCATCACTGGAGACTTAACCATTGAGTTTACTATGAGCATGCGCTGCTCGCGCATGCTCATCAATATCGTGACCGCCCGAGAATACCAAGAACGGTGCCGACGGCGGCTCCGACACTGAAGCCGCAAATGTTCATAGAGCGATTGTATAGTTGCGGTGGCAATAAAGTGCACTCTAAAAAAAGTTTGCACCCTTTGGGGTGTATATCTGCCACATAACGATAATCGTCATCTGCCTTGATGCGTTTCCTTTCTTGAAAACGCCGCGCCCACTATTCTCCTGTCGGGAATGCTATGTCATGCTGATAACGCGCATGCCTTTCGTTACTGGAAAGTACTGGGTTCGCAGCGTTCAAGAAAGGAAACGCATCAAGGCAGATGACGATTATCGTTGTGTGGCAGATATACACGCCAAAGGGCGCAAACTTCTTTTAGAGTGTATGCGGTAGCAGAGTAGTAGTAGAGCACCCGATTTAAAGACTCGCAGTGCTTTGTTCGAAAATCCGTACGTTTGTAACTTTTAAATCGAAGCTTTCTTAGCTAAAGCCTCCCGGACTTTCCGCACTGTGGCCGCTGCTCTTTTGTCGAATAGGCACGTACTTCACGTCGCGTACTGCATGATGCACGCCACGTGAATCTTAATAAATTGAGCCAGAAGTCATCGACGATTACTGTCCGGGTAATATGAATAGCGCTGTTTTGGTATGGAAATGAATACATCGTACATTAATTGAGCGTTTCTCATTCTACGCACACGTTGTGCATATTGTAAACATCGTACACTATGACACTTGACGAGTTTGAGATACAGTCAACAGCAAAAGTGTGCGGGATATGGTTTCCCCTGTAAGTGTGTATCCGTGCACTGTAAAGGCGTGGCACTTCTAATTTAATTTATCGCTTTGTAGGTGGCGAAGGCTGCTGCATGGTGGAACATTTAATTCGAGGCTGTGTGACCAGCTTCGCCAGAATTGAGCTTCTTGGCAGATCCTGCGTTCCGCACTCTTAGGCAAAGTTACACCCTTTGGCTTGCCCCTTCTGCCACACAACAATAATCGTTATCTGCCTTGATGCGTTTCCTTTCTTTAACGCTGCGAGCCCGGAACTTTCCAGTAACGAACGGCACGCGCGTTATCAGAAGGGGCACTCCAAAGGGTGTAAACTGTTCTATGCTGATAACGCGCGTGCCGTTCGTTACTGGAAGGTACCAGCCTCGCGGCGTTAAAGAAAAGAAACGCATCAAGGCAGATAACGATTATTGTTGTGTGGCAGAAGGGGCAAGCCAAAGGGTGTAACTTTGCCTAGGAGTGCGTGAGCTTTTCCAGTTGACGGTACGTGGTATGTGCACTTGTCCATTGTTCTTCACCGATGATTGTGCCGATCATCGCTTCGCAGCCATCAGTGATGGTAGCGAGCAAAGGTCGGTTGATAAAACTCCAGCATGTCCCTGATGTACAGGTGGTACGCAAACGTGAGGCATGTAAACGTCTGCAGTGGCGCTGTGATTGAGCATTTCGTTCGCATCGAGTGTTGACGCAGAGACTTTGGACAAGCCGCCTTGCTGCTCGACGGCTTAGGACGGGTCACCTTGCTGCACTGAGAAGTGGTGGGAACTCTTGGTGGGCAACAGCATCGTAGAATGGCGTGGACTCGACTCCCGACGCACTCGTCAATTCACGCGCACCCATACTCCCTTTAAGTCATCACATGCAACGCTTTCAGACAAGCGGGACTTCTTTCAGTGGCTGCGTTCGCACTAAGAAATAGTCCGATATTTTCTTTCCACAGTTGTTCGAAACTGTTGTTTATATGTGCGTAATAGTGAATGTTTATTAAAAAAACACATGCAATCGTCAGAAACAAATAAACGGCAATGTGCAGCTATGCTTAATACCTCAGTTGTTGCAATATTATCACTTGTGTAACAAGACCCCGGAGCGTGTTCCCTGCGACTGAATTCCATTTATGCTGTTTTCTTCAGATATAGCGGCATGCATCATCGCGTGTACGAGACATTATTTTGTCTAATTATTTAAAATTATCAGCAGTGACGTAATTAACAACTGTACTTAGGTGATGTGTATTACGTTCATACGCATCAGGGGGAGTTGGCAGCGCGGAGAAATTACTAAGGATAACGTCATTGCTCGCTTGCCTACCTTCAGCAAAGCGCATTGAGCATCACAAGTGCTTGTGTACTCCCTCTTTTTGTGTTACATTGCTACGCATATTGCGCATAAATAATTTGCATCCATGAGGACAGGGTAATAAATACTGCAGAAGCGTACTCTGGAGTTGTTAAGTTATCTAGACCTGAAAGTTGTGCTAGCGCACGAGGCCCAGCTAGGATTAACGGCTAATGGTGAGCTCAGAAATCAGTGTGTGTGACGAGAGCTTAACGTGTGATCTCCCGTAGCGTAGGCAGAATGATCGAACACAACCAAAAGCAACACGCCCGATTAAAGAGAACAAAAACTTTAACTGTGGGAAGCAACCAGGTTTATTGAATGCAGGCACAATACTCTATGAATCGTGGTGCCGCGCTGCACAAGGGAAAACTCGAAAGCTGTGCGAAGGTCTAGGACAGCGTAATAACATTTTAAAGCGAAAGCTTTACTCGCTGCGAACTTGCGATTTCGCCGTGACGCAGCTCCGAGGAGGCACATGACGTCACAATGCGCACCTCCCCGCAAATATTTCTCTCTCTCACTCTCTCTCACTTCCTAGTCACTACTGCACGTGCGCCACTAGTTGCATCGAGCCACAAGTGTTCCGCCGCTGCGTAGCGCCGCGCCTTTGCTATGACGCTATGCTTTGCTATGATTTGGTATGACGTCACAACGCGTTCCTCGTCGTTGCGCTCGCCTTCGCTCGCTTCGCCAGCTGCGTCACATGCCTTATAACATGTCGGATGATTGAAAAGGAGAGCTCTCATGCGCCGCAACCACATTTGAGGCGGCAGTATGGACGGCAACAATTCTGATAAGCAGGCAGAGGCCTGGAATCGACATCGAAACGAGATGAAGAGGAAACGAATCGCCCAAGAGACAGACGAACAGCGCGCCGAACAACTGGCTAAATGCCGCAACATAGCTAGACAAGCAGACTAACCTGGACTTCCAAGCAAGATTAACCAAGGCTAACCATGCTATGCCTTAGCTTTCGCTACGTATATCCGGACATAGGCGAGCTAAGCCACTGACATTTTTTTTTTCTGCTCCAAGCTTTTTATTTTTGCTATTTTCGTTGATAGTGTCCACAGGCTGTTATTGCGTGGTCAAGCCGTATATTTGTGCTTCTTTCTTTTTGTCCACTGTGGACACTTGTAAGCACGTATTGCTTAGCCCCTGTGGCGCTATTGCCCATACAGAAATATTTATGCAACGCACCTGTAAATGCCGTCTGTAAACGAGACGGCTGAAAGCTGTAACACCTACCACCGCATTAACAGTGCAAGCCTCGCTGCTTGCAACCTTCCTTTGCAATGTAATCACGTGGCAACGTTGCGTCACAATGTTGCGTCAATCTTATTTTGACGCTCTGTGTAATAATTGTTACCAAGCGCGCTTACTGCTTGCCATAAAACTGACATACAGAAAGATCAGGTTTAATTCTTCGAAAATTATGTGCACGCAGTTTACTACTTGCGACAAAACGGATATGTATATATATATATATATATATATATATATATATATATATATATATATATATAAACGAACTTTAGCTCTTTGTGCACTATTTGGGGATAATTTTGCAAGGCCCACGATTGCAATAAACATCCTTAGAGCCTGCATGTAAACCGGACGAAGACCTGCATTTGTGCTGTATTAGAGAGCCTCAAAAGACGCCATGCATTTTGTCTGATGCACTGCGAATAATTTAATACTCACATTTACGAACAAAAGAGGGGAAGTAGTAATGCTGTTCATCATGACATAGAATTTGGATGAGGAATACTAACAGTTCGGAACTGTGGGATAAACACGAGAGAGCATAACAACACCCTTGCATATAAAAGAGACTTAGAAGGGACAGGTGCTATAGGAAATATTTAAACAGAGACCCCAGCTGCGTGAACACCACTCAGCTGCATTTTGGAAATTAACCTGACGTACATGCGACTCTTTCATCAGGAATGATTTACAAACGCTTCTGCAGGTTCGCAATGCCACTGCTATTACAATGGAAGGATTCATTAGAATATTTACGCTTTCAGCTGGAATCCGGATTCAATTCTGCAGGCGATAATGGCATTGGCTCACCTTAGACTGCTTTCCTATTTTTTTAAACGAAACTGTCAAAACGCCCATTAAGCGAAAAGGCCGGCGGCGTCTGTAGCAGTGGAAAAATTACACCTAGCCTTCACGTTGGCTGTGACGTCACGTCACGAGTGGGCCTCGCACGCTCGTGACACTGGCTCGGGCAGCTCGTATCGCTGTGGAGCCTGAAACATCCGCATCGTCGGCGACCGCAATTTCGATAGCAGCGCAACGTAGCAGTCTACACTAGAACACCGCAGTCGAAGTAAGCGAACGGAAGGACACAGCAGAACGAGCGAAGAGGCAGGCAGCGAAATCGAACCGTTGTCGTCAACTCTCCCAATACGTGGTGGGTGGAAGGTGCATTAACACAAACATCGCTCGTAGTGCGAAATTCCAAGGACCGCTCAGAGGCGTTGAGTTGAAAACTGAATTCCATTCGCAAATCATAGGAAGTGTTTAGGCGTCTTCCGATTTTTATTTATTTGCTGTGAACACTTCCAGGTACTGAAGGCAATACAGGAAGGAGTGGTGCGGTTGCAAACGTGTGTAGTGAAACAACCACAAATAAAGCGTTACAAGGCATTTTCCGAGGCGATCTTCAATCGTTCTGCAACTGCCATGGCAGCAGTGGAGACGGGAAGTTCGTTCCAATTGGTGCCTGCTGTTGAGAGGCAACAACCATGACATAAATTTGTGCGACACGGTGACAAGCTTACTTCGAGAAGGTGTATCGATGTATTTCATTGGACCAAATTTCGAAAGATAAAAAATTCAATACTGACAGTAATTCAGATAATTTAGGCAGCATTTCAATAAAATATTACCACGTGCTTCACACGTTGTAATCAACTGAGGAATTGCTCTATCAATTTCTTTCTCTTTACGTGATCATCTTATTCATTGAAGAAGTTACGGCTACGGAGGGGCGCTGACTTAGCGGTTGCAATCGACTCCAATTTCATTGTAAAAGATTAACTCAGTGAATATGTGACATACCATGATCACGTGTATTAATCTAGATCGGGTTCGCCGAATGAAGACAAAAATTTAATTGACTTGTACGCATTTTGCGCACTACAACCATAAAGTATGAGTATTTCATTCTATGGCTAAAAGTTCGAGAATGATCTTTTGTCATAGATTTCGAGCGTATTTCGTCTGAAATTACACACACGCGCGCGGGCGCGTGCGCACACGCACACGCAGACACAAGCACGCACGCACGCAAATAAGCTCAAGTACAAACACGCACAAAACTGGCAGCCACTCGGCCGTCCGCAACGTGATAAGGTGTGATTAGGTGTGGAATTTGGCATCGTGATCATCATCACTATGAGTGTTCCCTTCATCATCGAAGTTTTTTTTTTGTCCACTGTAGGAGAAAGTACGACTTAGGCTTGTATTCTACAATTGCACTAGTTCACAAGCTGAGCACATTCTTCGCTGGTCCACAAAAGGGCGTCTTTTACACGAAAGTGGCAACAAATCCATAATTGCCCTTCATGCGCATAACACAAATTTATAATGTCTAAATAGCCGCCATTAGTGCTGTAAAATTTATTTGTACTAAATCATTTTTTTCAAAAATAACTGGGCTCACAAGAGCTAGAACGAAGTTCGCACATCAGCTACAGGATTAGTAGAAAATTACAGCTGTACAGATTAGTCCACGCTGGTTCGAAGAAGTTTAATCTGTGACGTTGTTGCTCCTTAAGTGTAGCATGTTAGCGTTTCAAAGGCATATATCCAGGAAATGCAGTTACAAAGTGACCAGAAAAAAAGGACTGCCCTATGCCTATTCACTCGCATCCCACGATACCACGCTTCTCAACACGACGTGCAACCTTAATTTTTTCTCTTTACTGGGAAATTTGATCACCCCGAATGCGTCAGCCTACGCTGTATGATGGAAATTAGGGAGCCTCCGTGGCGTAGTCCCATTATAGGATAGCGGGAAACCTGCCTGAAATCGCGCTACTTAACGCCGATGGTGTGTCCCGATTCTCTGGCCTGTTCATACGTTCAAAGAAAAAAAAAAGGTGCACCCCCCGCACCCTGTTGCAATGCCCGCCTGCTATCCCAGAAAGCGCAGCTCGTTATGAACGCGCTCTTTAGAATCCAACGCGGTGCAACAGACGAGGATGGCAGTAACAGAGGAGCGAGGGTACGCTCGCTGTTCACAACGAAACGAAAGACGCAGTGTTCCGGAAGCTCGTTATCCGACCACATAGTGGCTCGAAGAGGGTGAGGAGGTGGACAAAGATTGAATAAGGGGGGGAAGGCACTGGATAGACATCTCTCCCGCAACCGCCTGTGGCTGACGCTCCGGGATCGCTAGCGAGCACAGCTTCATCGTGGCAGAAGCTTGCGCACGAAAGCACGGCGCTTTCAGCAGTTGGCTTAATTAGGGATGCTGCAGTCCCGTGAGTCTGGCATCGCTCTGGCAACCCGAATGTGCTTCACAGTCGCGCTCCCCTTTTTCAGCCAGCTAGGGGTGGCTACAAGTACTGCTACTCCAGCTACTATGTTTGTTAGATATACGAGTGCAGCTCAGTGAGTCGAGGCTGGCTGTAGACGCTAGGTAGAGCACAGTATATTTTGCTCCTGTGAGCTAAGCTGCCACTAAAAAAAGAGTCTTTAATAGTGTGTGTGTGCGTTTTCGGATTTGACGACGTTCGTTCTAAAAAAAGAAAAAAGATAAGGCGTACAGACTCGGACAACAGAGAAAAGCCAACAGCACCAACACTGGTGACGTTCTAAACTAATATTTACCCGCCTAGGTGGCTTTGTGGTTGTGGCGCTGCGCTCCTATACACGAGGTCGCGGGATCGAATCCTCGCCATGGAGGCCGCCTTTCGCTAAGGGCGAAGTGCAAAAAAAGGAAAAAAGGAAAATAAGCACCCTTGTATCGTCCATTCGCTGCACTGTGATGACCCACTTATGGGGGAAAGGTTCGTGTTCTCAATGTTTTAACGGTTCTCTTAGGCGGAGCCTCCGAGAACCCAATTGAGGACAAAGCCGTTGGTTTGAACACACACACAAAGACTGTTAATCAAACTAAAAAAAATTACCGACGATTACGTTACTTCCTAATGCGAAATTTGAGCGCAGCAAATAAGCTGTTTCACCTTTTCGATAGATTGAGGCAAAGAAATCGAGCAACACATGTATGCGCTATCACAGAATTTTTTTTTTATTTTTCACACGTATTCCTTTAACAAAGACTCCACTAACAGTTCTTGACAGTCATGAAGGAAGCTTTGTGGTCGGAGAAATAGACTGATATATGTTCGACTTGGTACACCAATGCTTGATTCTCAAAGACGAGATCTATACAAGTGCCTCGCGAGGTTGTCACAGCCGTGGGACGCGTTACGAGCGAGAGGAACGGGATGTTCTCCCGCATAAGTGTTAGGAAATTGCTGTTTGTCTTTATGTCAAGCCGCCACCGATCTGGCTCTCTGATTGCCACCGCACAGGGCGAACGGCAGCGGCAATTTCGGCTCGGGCGGTGCACATATACAGATCCGCCGCCACCGATCTGGCTCTCTGATTGCCACCGCACAGGGGTTGCATTGGAGGAGGAGCGAAGAAAGGAATTAAGTTCGAGCCGGCGCTTTGACAACCGGAGACTCGCAGGAAGAGGGGGGAGGGGGGCGGCGTGTACACCCAGCGGCAAACGATGGGGGCAGAAGCGCGCGCAGCAAGCGGACAACACGATAAAGGGAGGAGGGAAGAGATAGCAGCGACTGACTGATGCCGCTGACGCCGATAGTGAGTCAACCCCAGCTGCGGAGTTGGTTTCAGGGACAACGCCGCCGATGCCGACACAAACAATATGATACCCTCGCTTCCGCAGCGCTAAGAACCAGGTCTAGCCGTGGGAAGGTGGTCACGTATTCGTCGACGTGCCGGGGCCTACGTGAAATAACCGGCGCGTCGGCAACTGAAGAGCACCCTATCCGCCACACAAGAACAGGGGGGGGGGGGGACCCTTTCCTCCTCTTTCTGCATGGCGGCGACGGTGTTCTATGCAGTCACGTTATCTTGACTCTCTAGCGGCGTCAGCGGCATCCAGCGGTATCAGTCGGTCGCTGCTAGCGCTGGGGGGATGAAAGGGGGGCGGAGCTGGTTACGAGGCCGACGACAACGCCGACGACGACGCGAAACCCAGGAACGGACGCCAAGGAGCTGCGCTCTAAAAAGGCATAAAGCAAATAGAAAGAAATAAAAAGCATGCACAAAATGAACACTCAAGCGGACATTGCGGTAAGGAACACACATAGGGCTTTAACGAGGGCGCGAGTCCGGGCTTGGCACGAGGGCGGGGACGCGTCGCAGTCTCGACGCGGCAACGCGGTGAGAAGCTGGCAGAAGGAGTGGCGCCGGTCTCACCAAAGGTCGCGGCGTAAGCTGACCGACCGGGCGCCGGGAGCGCGCCAGCTCTGGCGAGGCGAGGTAACGCTGGCGGCTGGGTGGCAGGAGCAGGCGGCGTCGACGTTCTGGCCGGGCAGCTGGCGTAGAACTCGGGCCCGTAGCCCTACTGTTCCCGTCTCGCCCACAGGCACGGAAGCTCGAACGCCGGCCTCGGGCAGCAGGCGGCACCGGCAGACGGGGCGGTGTTCTGGCCGGGCAGCTGGCGTAGAACTCGGGCCCGTAGCCCGACTGTTCTCGTCCTGCCCACTGGCGCAAACGCTCACCGGCCTCGAGGAGCTAACGGCACGCTCAGGTAGATGGGCGACGCACAGGAACAGGTTGGCAGGAGGCCCCGGTCGGGTGAAGTCCTGGTGGGCTCGGGTCCGGAGCCCGACGGCCCGTCTTCAACGCCCGCTCCTGTGGTTGACCTCCTCCTGCCGTCGCTTCCTGGGACTCTCCTGGCGTCTCCCCGGCGTCTCCCTGCGTGTCCTCTTGCGTGTCCTCTTGCGTGTCCCCTTCCGTGTCCCCCCTTCTGCCAGCGCACCACGCTTTTTCCTTTGGTCTGGCCGATTTGGCATTTTCGAATTGGCTGCCCGACGCTCCGTGGTCTTTCTTGATTGGTGAGGCTTTTCTTCTTTTTGTTGGCTGTCATGCGCCGCGCGTTCTCGTGCCGGATACTCTTCGGCGTCGTTGTTTTCTTTCTTCCACCTCGGCGCGCGTGCACTCAGCGTCGTCTGCTCCTGACCGTCCCGATCGCCGCACCATGTCGCGCACCACACATCACATGCACGTTATACAAGGCCAGGTGCTGAAAAATTAATCTGAAGATCCTCCCTTACGGCGTTCCTCATGCTGCAATTTATTTATTTCGAATACTGTTAGCCCTTTTCGGGCTGGTACAGGGTGGGAGCATTGACACATTTTGTCAACACATCAAGCAATGAAACAAAATAAATACATCACGAGAGGTACATTTCCAGCTTCCGTTCAAATGATTGTACAGTCATTGTGTCATCAAAAATCTGTACATCAAGGCCATTCCAGTCTTGAATTGTCTTAACAAGGGGAGAATATTTAAAAACATCAATTCTGGCATTGTAAGGCATAAAAACATAAGGGTGATTCACACGGGGGGAGACTCTGCCAGGACGTAACAAGTAGCGCGACTTATCTAAGTTAAATTTATTAGTAGAAAGCTGGTACAAAAACATCAGTCGTGCGATTTTTCTGCGTGTTGCCAGTGTCGATAAATTTGCCCTAGCGAGCAGAGCGGTCACGGACTGTGTTTTGCGATACGCTGAAAATATAAACCGTACTGCAAGTCTCTGAATGCGTTCAAGTTGGTTAATCTGATATTGCTGGTGAGGATCCCATATAACACTAGCATATTCCAAAGAAGGACGTACAACAGCTGTATATGCCTTAAGTTTAACTGCAGGCGTTGCATGTGACAATTTTCTTTTCAAAAATCCAAGTTTTCGCTGAGCAGATCCACATATGTTGTTTACATGATTCTTCCAATTGAGGTTATTTGAGATGGTGACACCAAGATACTTTAGTTTTGTCGTGCGGGCTATTTGTTTGTTGCCTACAAAGTAATTAAAACACAGTGGTATTTTCTTGTTCGAGACAGTCATACACGCGGTCTTTTCAAAATTAATTTCCATGTTCCATTTGGAGCACCAATTGTGGATTCCTTCCAAGGATTTGTTCAGTAATTTTTGATCATCTATTGATTTCACTGGGCAGTACAATATACAATCGTCCGCAAATAAGCGAACCTCAACACTAGTATCTATATGCTCGGCTATATCATTAATGTAAATCAAGAATAATATCGGCCCCAACACAGACCCTTGCGGTACACCAGAAGAAACGGGTGAACTTTGGGAGTGTTGGCCATTAATTTCAACAAATTGCAGCCTATTTGTCAAATACGCCTGAATCCAATTAATGATTTGTTCGTTGACTCCAAAGTCATAAAGCTTGCTGATCAGTTTGCTGTGACAGACCTTATCGAATGCCTTTGACATGTCAATTGAAATTACGTCACCTTGCGCTTTCGAGTTGACTGCCTCAGCAAAGCTGTGGATAGTTTCAAACAGTTGGGTCACAGTTGATAGATTTCTTCGAAAGCCATGCTGCTTACTGTAGAAAAGATTATTATTTTCTATGTACTGAACTAACTCCTTAGCAATTATATGTTCCAGGACCTTGCATATTGTGCACGTAATAGAAATCGGGCGATAATTCCCAATGGCAAGCTTGCTTCCAGATTTGAAAATTGGTTTCACCCTTGCCATCAGCCAGTCAGTAGGTATAATACCGCTATGAAGTGATAACGAAAAGGCTTTTCGAGAAAGCATGCCACCCACTCAGAATAACGTTTAAGAAAAGCGTTTGGAATCATATCCGGGCCTGGTGACTTTTTGTTGTCTAGTCTTAGCAAGGCAGCAATTATACCTTCTTTGGTGATAGCAATGTCGTTGCTGAAAAGATTTATGTCCGAGTGTTTTATGACAGTACTATCATCTTTTGAAGTGAATACAGAGCAGAAGTACTTGTTAAATGCTTCAGCTAGGAGGGAGGGTTCAGAACACGATATACCATCTACAAGAACGGCTTCGGTTGTGTCTCTGCTCCTTGACATGTATCGCCAAAATTTCTGCGGCGATTCTTGCATATATTTAGTTAACGTATTGGAAAGGAAAAAGCTTTTAGCTTTTTCTAACTCGCAACGCACTTGCGCACTGAGGTTACCGATAGCTGTCGCGTCTCTTTGAATTCTCTGACGTGCACGGCGCAGTCGCCGTTTCAGATGAATAATATCTCGTGTAATCCATGGGTTTGGCCTATCTGTCCTTTTTGTTTTTTGGGGAACATATTTGAGCAAGCAATCATTTACGACTGCTAGGAAATGACGCCAGAGCCCATTTACGTCTTCTTGATGTGGCATTGATGTCGAATTGTTCTTTTGGGACGTCAAACCGCACAATTAAATTGTTAACCTAGACATTACTTAAACTACGGAAATACAATTGCGCAAACATTGTGAAGTTATATGATATACGCATAACGAACTTGCGAAATGAGATGCCGGCGCAATATTGCAGGTTATTATCTAGCTAAATGGTGCGAGCGATATTGTACTGCTGCTTTTTTTGTAAGCTCGATTTTCTTAATGTTTTCTTTAGAATAAAAATATCACAGTTTCGCCACAAGGACGAAGCAAGGAATGATATAACAAGCTGTCAGAATATTATAGGGAAGTTTAAGACTCATAGCTTAATGGCAGTATGAATTGAAGTGAACGTAAGCTAAGTAAAAGTGAGCTGTTGAATTGAAGTAAACGTAAGCTAAGTAAAAACGAGCTGTTGAATTGAAGTAAACGTAAGCTAAGTAAAAGTGAGCTGTTGAATTGAAGTAAACGTAAGCTAAGTAAAAGTGAGCTGTTGAATTGAAGTAAACGTAAGCTAAGTAAAAACGAGCTGTTGTACTGGAGGTCCTCTTGCGGTCTTGCTATCGGGCAATTTCATTTATGTTTATTAAATTAAAGCCAATCTCTTCCTGAGCTACTTTACCGCCACTCTTTCGTATCGCTGATCTTTCAAACCTCTTTCCTAGGCCGATCCTGGAGGAACATGCACAGCCACGCCAATAATGTTGCACAATTTTCAGGTTTGATTTCTCTTATTGTTTCGCACATTTAACATTTAGGTCTTAGAGAGGATTTAAGATAAACGGCATAAGCTGTCGCTCTTTTGTTTCATGACATTTCTTTATGGGCTGCTTTTCTCAAAATTCTTAGGCATATTTTAGTCAAGAAATAAGGTACTGGTATGAACATCTGTAGGGATAAAATAATGTTTCAACATAACCCTCATATAGCGCATGCCATATGCCATACAGGTACGTAAACATATGCGAAACTCATAAGCATGGCTTGGTGGACTAGTTGGTAGAGCATCTTAAGGGTTAACATGACACACATACTGGTAGAGAAGAACGACACTCTGTGTCCTGTTGTTCTTCACTCTCGCCCAATCTGTGTGGGCTGTTAAATCTTTAACATACGTAACCTTACGGCAACGCCGACGGCGATAACGACATCTGAAATATGAACCGTAGCTAGCCGTGGGATGCAATGGTGGTAAGATTAGAAGCAGGCATGAGTGCAAAGTGAGGTTACCTCTATGATGTCTTTTGTGAACTCTGTAAAGCTAGCACACACGATTATGCCTTGTTCCCTGTCATGGTGTGGCCACAAGCGAGAACGAGGCATTGGCCTCCTGCCTACCTTCTAACTCGTACTGCCAGAACCAATTGGCCGCAGCTGCTCTTACCTACGGTTTACTAGGTGAGCATTTAAAAATACGCCCCCCTCCCCTCCCTTCCCTGGTATTCAGAATGAACCTGAAGCTCTTGACAATGGGGTCGTTCATAGCCAACTTTGCGTTTCTGTGATATTAAACCCCATGGTTGATATTAATACCAGCGTAAGGCGCAAGCACTTATGGCGACTGCGAATCGGTGAATGTTGCGAAGATGTTTTCACTAAAGTGGCTACCTGAGCGGCTGCAATTTCTCAGAATGAAAGGTGCAGCCCTATTCTAGAGAAGTTCAGTAGAATGAATGAGCCTGATGCAGCATGGGGTGCGAACAGAAACCGTGCATCTTGTTTTACGGAGAACCAAAGATTTGAGCAATGTTAACATCATTGAACAGGGAGAAGACAAACTTAGTCGATGGTGACCTAATATATGGTTGCCATATTAAATTACGCTGCTGATACGTGCAGATGAAAGAAGCGGGCTGGTGAGCAGCTAAACATTTGTAAGATGGTACATGTTCTAGCAAATTTTCGTTAAGATCGCTAGAATGAGCCCAAGGCGCATATCGGACAACGCGCAGATCTTTACATTATGTATGTATAATTGCATTAGTGATCTGTCGCATGGTGCAGAAATATATCTCTGCTTCTTTTCCAGAGAACGAATTATCGTTTCTCAGGATGCTGAAGTGCAAGGCACTTCGGTAATTTCTAAAGAAAAAAATAACCCTATCGCCGGAAAAAGTGAATGTTGGAAGAAACTTGATGAGATTCTTTGTATGATAATGGAGCCTAATACGGACCCCTGGTGCACATAATGCATTGTAAAATAGTTTGTTGTTGAGGAACGTGATCTTAGAAGCAATGAACTGCGAGAAGTTAAGGAGTAAACGCTTGAGTCATCAGGATAGGTTGGGATCCACATTTAGTCTACTAAGCTTAAAGAAGAAGGTTGCAGCGTACCTTACTGAAACGTTTTTGACGTATCATGAAAATGTGCAATCCGCATATGGTTCGTTGCAATGAATAAGACGAAGCGTGTGAGTAAAGAGAATAGAACTCCGTGCTGTACAGATATAAAACTCGTGGTGCCTGCTAAGTACTTCTAGAAACGTTGTCTTGAATCTACGGCCTCCTTTGTTCAGCAACTCTTGACAGCTTTAGTACGCATTCTCCTATCACCCCTTTCTCATGTTTGTGTTGAATGCACTACATGGCTCTTAGTTGCTAGCCCTCTACTGGGGCGCCTTAAATTAGCTTGGCCTTGTAGCGCAGCTACGTGTTCTTTTTGTCGTGGCTATGAGCCTATGTCTAGCCTCTAGCGGAATCTATGTCTAGCCCGGCCGGAAAGTGTCCTACTTCAGAATACTGCCCATACTAGAGTCGGTTATCAAATACCATCGTCGAGAGCGCACACACAATAAAAGAAAAACCACAAAGAAAGTCAAAATAAAACGATGTGCCTTCACGCGACCTTTATATAAAAAGCGCTCCATTGGCCTGCCAATAATGTTGGGAGCTGAATATATGTAAGATAACGGATGGTCATTAAGGGTTACGGACTGGATTCCAAGAGAAGGGAAGCGTAGCAGGGGGCGGCAGAAAACTATAGGTGGGCGGATGAGATAAGGAAGTTTGCAGGGACAACATGGCCACAATTAGTACATGACCGGGTAGTTGGAGAAGTATGGGAGAGGCATTTTCCCTGCAGTGGGCTTAACCAGGCTGATGATGATGATGATGGTGATGATGATGATGATGATGATGATGATGATGATATCTAAAGACGCAAAGCACAGTTCTTTAGCTTTGCTTAAACTATATGCCGTAATAAAATGTTGCTGCAGAAGTCAAAATACGCGTCATAACAATAACGACCAGAGATAAACTTGTGTGCATCATTTCATAGCGGCTATGAAAGAGTTGCATTTGTACGAGCGAAAGGTTGTTTAGAAATTACCATGGGAAAATATTTACAAGGTTTGAAAAGCTGGAGTCTTGGAACCTATCCATTGTTGGACAGCGCACCGTATTCTTTCTCGTGTTTCATTTTCATGTGCGCTGCCCAAGAATGGAAAATATTGAGCATTTGTAGCAGAAGCACAAGGTACAGCTGTTGAACGTGCTCACAGAGTGGATGTCCAACACGAAGCTCTAACTCTAAGCGCTTTAGCCACACTGGCACTTGCGTCAATTAAGATTCCCACAATGATTAAATTTACTAGCCTGTGTTCACTGTTAAGTATTAAGTATTCGAAGTGAATATTAGCCTTTTGCAGGAAGCTTGTTGTCGACACAGTTTGAAAACGTTCATTTTTACCCGTTCTGCACTCTTCCTAATTTCGTTCGTAAACTTTTTTCCTGACTTTAATTTGTGTGATCAAAAGGAACGAAAGTGTTCTAGATCTTCTGACAGCTATCCGCACATCACTGTGGTTGCTTCCAGCTGGATAGAATCTGCGTGTCTTCAAAAGGACTTCTTCTTGGGCAATTTGGTGCTTAGATTTCCTAGGTATACTTTGTGGCGCAAAATACATTTCTTGAAAAGGGACAGAAGAAAGGGAGACAGTGAAGCGCCAGTCCTTGACTGGCTTCACTGTCTCCCTTTCTTCTGTCCCTTTTCAAGAAATGTACTTGCGCCACAAAGTATACGTAGGAAATCTGCGTGTCTTATTTTTCTGGCCCCTCCAACGTATGTTTATCAGAAAATTGTTCACGTCATGATGACAGCCAATCATATATTCCACAAATTGCTTTATTAGGGGAAGGAATCATCAGTGCGAAAATCCGTACGTAATATTTTAATCAAAGCCGTCTATACGCTTAAGTTCTTGTCGCGAATCGATTGCAGCAGGTAATGCGAACTCGTACAATTTAGCGAAATTCCTCAAAGAAAAGACGCTGAAGAGAATCAGTAGAATCAGTAGTGTGGTTTGCTGAGCCAGTTGACGCAATTAAAAAAAGTGTCCTTGTTTTCTGTGTGCATTCTTGTAATCTGGACGTGACCATGTTCTGATCCTAAGAAACTTACGCGATCTCTGTTACTTGTCTCTGTGGCCTTTGATATATTATTTTACAATATTTTTTATTATTCTACAAAGATTAAGGATGAAGAAACCTAATTTGATTCGATTTGATATTATGATGACGCCATACTTGGTTCGTTTGTGCACCCAAAGAGAAAGAAGGAGGCCAAGTTAAAGACCAAACAGATTTTTGTTGGTAAAAATAAAGACCAATTGCCTCTACAGCCTCTCACAGCTTTAACAGTCCCAACGCAACGTAACGTCACCGACTAGAAAGATACGATGCAGTTTTACTCATTTGTCTCGAAAAACGCGGAGAAGGTTCTGTCATTCCGTCGATAGCTTGCAATCACTCGTGAGATCCAACAACACGAAGTATGCGATTGTCACAGAAGTGGCGTGTTCTGGAGAGAAAAAGAACTAGTGTAAGGTGATCTATATATAGCTTCGTGGAGTTCAGAAAGCAGGAATTTGTAGGTAACGCTAAAGAAGTAAATCAAGCACCAATAGATAAAGAAGTAGAAAAGTAAAAAAAGAATAACGACTGCACACTAAGAGAGCTAGAGAAATGCAGTCTGTTGAAACAGTCTGCGAAATTCAATTTCACTCGTTTTTCCCCGTAAATGAGTCACGCATTATTGGCTACGGATGTTCTAGATTGAGAGTAATAGACAAACGTGTACGTTTCCCTAGAACACTTTCTCATTGTGGAGTTTGCGAATCATGTAGGGAAAGAAAGTAGTTGTAAATGTCAACAGCTCCCTCACGTTCTAATGATTGAGACACCGAAGCAGGGGCAACTGAAAAAGTTCGAGCTTTTTGCGCCTGCAGGCCTACAAAGATTTCAGCAGCGCTCAGCGTGTGTCTAGCTTTCGCCTACAATTTCGGAACAACTTTCAGGCAACTGCCAGCCTATAGCAAGACTAAACGAAAACAGACTGTACGCCATTCCGCTGCGAGCCGACCGGCATCGATCAATTTGCTCCTGTGACACTCCCCGTTCGAGCAGCTTAGTTTATAGAATGCTGGTTTGTTCAAGCTTTCCAGTGTCAGCGAGCGTCATATTTTCTTCTTGTTTTTGTAGTTCATTTCGTCGACTCTTCCGCTAAGTTTTTGTTGTTCTGGAGGACAAAAGCAAGACGCACTCAGGCATCGCATTGGTTCAAGCAAAAGTGGGCTGTCCTCCTTCCACTTCACCGCTTTTTCGTTGTTTCTTTTTGTTTATCGCTAATCGTGCGCAATGGTCCGCGCAAAGGTCCGTGCAAAGAGCGATGGAACGAAGAATGCTAGGCATAACTTTAGGAGACAGAAAAAAAGCGGTTTGGATCAGAGAGCAAACGGGTATAGACGATATTCTAATACACATTAAGAGAAAAATATGGCGCTTGGCAGGTCATGTAATGCGCAGATTATATAACCGTTGGACCATTACGGTGACAGAATGGGTACCAAGAGAAGTGGAAGCGCAGTGGAGGACGGCAGAAGACTAGGTGGTGTGAAGAACTTAAGAAATTTGCGGGTGCTAGTTGGAATCGGTTGGAGCAGGACAGGGGTAATCGGAGATCGCAAGGGGAGGCCTTCGTCCTCCAGTGGACTTAAAATAGGCTGCTGCGGTTGCTACTGCTGCTGATGGTGATTATGAATCATGCGCGTAGAATGAAGTATCCCATTGGTTTTCGCGGACGATACCTAAAACCTTATACATTGTTGTATGCACCTATAAGTCAGACCTACCAGAACTTTAGTCTTGTACCTGTAGTTATCTTGGGCATCACGACCTCTTTATAGAATGCCTACAATTGTACCGGAAAAACTGGAAAATATGTCGAGATATTTTCTTGAAAGAATCAGGATAAAGTCAACCATCATGTTATACAGTGGTCTGGGGAAGAAATGACTCGTCTTCTGCATACCTATGGCGTGCATGCTTGCGACCGCATAGCCAAAGCCGCGTCAATATTCAAATGTGATTGCTGACATTTTTTATGCGAAAGCATCAAATGGCCAATTTAGCGAAAATGCCGGCGGTCTCTGCAGCAGCCAAACGGCACCTAAATTTCAATTGTCTGCGACGCCACGTCATGAACGCGCCTCGATGGAGCAGAGAGCCCGAATCGGAACACCTGCTGCAAGGTTAGCGGCAGGTGTTGCGTGAAGAGAGAAGGAAACGTTGCGACGCCACGTCACTCTCCCTCTGACTCTCGAAAGCCGTCATGCGCTTCGTATCTCTCTCTCACTCCCACTGGGCTTAGCTGCTGCGTGCGGCTGCTGGCCTTGGTGGCCACAAAGGAACGCGATAGGTGTGGAACGCAATAGAATTCAAAGATACCGACTGCTTACCACGCTTCACGGCGATTGCAGCTTATGTAACCGTAATGATTACAGGGGAACACTGGCGGCGAACGGTGTTCATAAAAAGCATGCGCCGTCGGTGTTTTGTTTCATCACATTTGTTTGTGGGCTGTCATTCTCAAAAGTCTGAGAAACAGTCTAGAATGTAAAACCAGGTAGGAGTAACTTTAGTGATAAAATGGTGTGACAGTTCAACCCGGATATGCAGCATGTCATATAGCAAGGCGTGGTATAGACGTATACCACAACTTGTACGGAAATTTTCGCTCACGTAGAACTCCGCGGACGCCGACATAGGATTTTCTGCGGCAAGGGGCCCTTCACGCTATCGCGTTAAATATCATATCGTGGGCGTCCTGCATGCATCCACAGCTTCAGGGCGCACTTGTGAGTTTGCGCAGGAGTTTCGTGCGTACATGCTACCTGGGACAGTGGCGTTGTAAAATTAAGCGAGTTTAGGTAATAATTTTCTTATTCGTTTTTTTTTCGCTTCGACATAAGGGGTTGATCTACGTTCCTACTGAACCTGTATTGAAGTTTTTGTGGTATTTTGTTTGCTATAAGCGAAAGGTAATTGACAACGATGCTATTGAAAGGCACGCTTTTACCACGAGGAGGTCCAACCTTGAGTAAGGACACAAGCATCGAAAGTGTTCCTACTCTTTTAGTTCGTCCTACGTTGCGTGCTGGAAAGCACCAATAAAAGTAAAGAAGGTACTCACTTTTATACCGTAGTATACGTACCAGACAGGTCACATATACATATAGGAGCGGTAACACTTTCCCTTGTTCTCCGAGTTTGGTAAAGCAACCGTCAAGCTTATGAATGGTCGCCCATGAACATCGCTCAATGACGGCGTGTGTATGACACCGACGCGGTGACAACAATGGAATGAAGAAGCAGGAACGACGTCGACGGAAGAACAAAAGCGGTATGAAAACGATGGCAAGACGACAATGAGATGATGATTTTTAAAGGATCGTGACTGCGTAACGATGACCGCTTTACGACGACGACATTAGGGCAATGGAATAACCAGATGTCTATAACGACAATGGCACGACCACGACAACGGATGTTTGATAGTGACAGTCTAACGACGGTGGAATCCGATAAATGGCTGGACAACAGCGACATAACAGCATTTGAATCACGACAGTATAAATCCAATAAAATGACGAGGAAAGATTGACGTCAGTACAACAATGAAGGCGGTATGAGGAGTACGACATAACGAAAATGGTATGAAAATTACTGGGCGACGACGATCGCATGACGAAAGTGGGATGACGGAGTTATATGACAACGACGGAACAACAGCGATAGCGCAACGACGATGGTATGACATCGAATACATGACCAAGTCTGTATTATACGACGACCGAATGAGGACAATGACATGACAACGGCCTGAGGACACTGGGATTACGACGAGTGTATAATGGCGAGGCGACGACTCTAACACAAAGCCTGTATGACGACGACGACGTTAAAACGACAGCACGACGAGAGTCGGATGATGGAGCTGGAATGGGGACCATGGAATGAACACGCGGGTATCACGACGATGCATGGTGTGACAAAGAATTCATGAAGACTGTATGACGACTATGGTGTGACCATGGTGGCATGGTGAGAGTCGAATCTGAAAGGTTTAGAGACAAAAATGCAACGGTCACGGTGGCAACACTAGTACATGCACAGGCTGTTTCACACTTAGGAGAAAACTTGCAGCGTATTGCATCACGATGCGGCGATCGCTTGAGTCAGGCGGCAGCAGCAGCTTGCGCAGGCGCAGACGCCAACTTTGCAGAGGCTGAGGGGTGAGTTTCGAACCTTGTCGTCTGCTACGGCGGCAGCGCTGGCGGAATTGTTCGGAAGCGTGCTACTGCTGAGGCCGTGCGCAGATTTCATGGTCACGGCGTGAACTTAGCCGATATTTACTAACCGTGTGTGATGCCCACTGATACGCCTCGAAGGAAGTATATCGCTGAAAGGTACGGGGAAATCATAGACGTTGTACTGATTCCCTACGCTCTTGGCGGCCCGTTCCCGGAAGGTGACTGTATATTTCAACACGACACACGGCTCGAATCGTGAAAGAACTCCTCGAAGAGCGCGGCGTCACTGTCCTGGAGTGGGCGCCCCAATCCCCGGACCTCAACGTCATTGAAAATGACTGGGGCTCATTAAAGGTATCTCTGGCGGGCCATCCTCTCCATGGTTTGCCCGAGGACAGGCTTTCGTCCACCATTGTCAGTGAGTGGGACGTGCTGCGAATGAACACATCGCTGTCAAAGTCACTCTACACCTCCCTGCCCTCCAGAATGAGCGCTGTCATTGCTGCCTATGGGAACATGACGATATGCTAAGTGAAGTTCGGAGCGTGACGCGTGCATTTCCCCGCCGGTGGGTAGTCTGTCAAGTGTAATGAACTATTGTCGAGAAGAATCACATCCAGCTCATTGTCTTAGCCTAAAACATTCCTTTATTCGTATCCGTTTGTTCCGTTCTGTTTGACTCCCATAGTTATTATGGTTGAGTGTTTTGTTGTCCTTTCGCGTTAAATAAAGACTAAGCACGTTACGTGCAGATTTTGGTGTCCTTTTCTTGTCGCTGCGTATTACGGTAGCACACAGTGAAGAAATAAACGTGCACGCACTCAGTGCTCCGGCCCTTCGAAAGAACAAACGAAGCATGCTGTCAAAAGAAGTTTGTATACATCCATTATCGCCAATGAAGGCTCAGAGATTGGCATCGCACAACGCTTAGTAAAGAATATCGGTTCGATTCCCGCAGTAACGACGAAATCCGCGCACTGCCCCTGACAGCACGTTTAACGACAACGCGGCCAGTGCGCGCTACCGTAGCAGGTGATGCGGATCAAGAATATGCCCTCGAGCGTCTGCGCCTGTGTGAGCTGCTGCCACCGCCCGACTACAGCGCTCGCCGCATCGCGATGCAATGTGCTCCCAGTTTTCCCCTGAGTGCGAAACAGCCTGCGCATGCCTAGTTGTCCAAGCTATTAGACGACTTTGCCCACTGGGTCAGCTTAGGAGGCCTGACGACGAAGGCATGACGAGGGTTAGATCTGAAAGCTGGAAGAATGATGGTGAAACGACCCCAACGACAACACGACCACAATCACTTACCCTGTGGTCCAAGCTCGTAAAAACAACTTGGGTCACTGGGTCGGCGATGAGGACAGACAGACAGACAGACAGACAGACAGACAGACAGACAGACAGACAGACAGACAGACAGACAGACAGACAGACAGACAGACAGACAGAGACAGACAGACAGACCGACAGACAGACGGACGGACGGACAGACAGACAGACAGACAGACAGACAGACAGACAGACAGACAGACAGACAGACAGACAGACAGACAGACAGACAGACAGACAGACAGACAGACAGACAGACAGACAGATGACGGACGGACGGACGGACGGACCGACGGACGGACGGACGGACGGACAGACAGACAGACAGACAGACAGACGGACGGACGGACGGACGGACGGACGGACCGACAGACGGACGGACCGACCGACAGACAGACAGACAGACAGACAGACAGACAGACAGACAGACAGACAGACAGACAGACAGACAGACAGACAGACAGACAGACAGACAGACAGACAGATAGATAGATAGATAGATAGATAGATAGATAGATAGATTCAAAATGGCACTGAAGTAGGCAACCAACCCTAATTGAATTAATAGAGAGGCGCGCCAGTGTTTTGTCCCATTCGTTCTTGCGGTGAATTTTCCAGAGACATTATATGATTGCGTAGCCATCAAATATCCAAACAAAAAACAATTCTCCATAATACGTCACGTGGTATCGTGAATTGACCTATAGCGCCAGAGCTACAGTACATTACCTCACAGCTATGGCTTTCTCCGGTCATGTCTTACCAGCTTTCCAGCTTCCAACACAGAAACTTTCGCTAAACTTTGCCGGTCGTTGAGTAAGAGAAGAAGCCATCAGAGCTCCGTATGGCATCCACAAAGCTGATTCGACAGGACACGGTTATCTTCAGAGAGAACATGCATACTCACATCCTCTGTGAGCGCAAATGACCTCGTGTCCATTGTACGCGTACAAAGGTATTCACGCGAGAGTACACATACATGACCATGACTGACGGTTTCGCATTGCCGTGCTGAAAGTTTAGTCAAGTAGATGGGCTGTTTTGTCTCTTTCTGTCACGACGAAGTTGCCGCGGGGTTTTGGGCTTATAATGTGTTTATGCTACCCCGTTTATTTCGCTTCAGAATTAACAAATGGCGAGTCTAGTAGTCGCGCATATTGAAAAGGCCCGTTAAAAATGTATGAACTCTTCTTTTTATTTTAATTTTTTTAAAAAGTGAATCCGCATTAGCATAGGAACGCTTAGAACGCGCTACCGTTGACTAGAACGCTTCAAAAGGTTTTCAGCACTTTGGTGTTACTTAAGTTATATATTTTTCAGTATTTTTGTATATGCCTAAATACGCACCCACAATTGGTCCAACGTGATTTATGATGCGCCATGTCACCCTGTGATTGCAATGACGCACTTTGCATGTGGCCGTTTTCAATCCACCGCGGCTGTGAGTTGTTCTCGAGTGGATATCACTCAGCAGAGAGGTTCCTTTTTCATGTTTCCGCAATGTAGCATTAAATACCGCAATGCGATATTTTACAACAAACGGTAAAAACAGAACATAAACACCATATACTAAAACTTAATCGCCCGATCGTGCATTCTGCCTTGAATCGTGCGTAGCAAGCATTCTTCAATTGTCTGCGCACTCGAATCTTCACCGCCTCCGTTCTGTGCCGTATGCAACTGTCACGTCACGATAGCTTTTTTCGGCATATCTAGTCTTTGTTTGTGCAGTACTGTGCGCGTCCCGTGTATGAATGTTTCCAGCGCCGTCCCTGCGTGCTGGTTTTGGAAGCTCAGTATGACGCCGCCAGAAAGTACACTTCGGCCAAGCAACTTCTACTCTATCTCCTGTCTGCGTCCAAATTGCTCCCGCAAGGGTTGCAGAAGATAGTGCCAGCCTTTCCTCCTTTCCCTACAAGAACCAATTCTCTCTCTTCCAAAAAACTGTCAGCTAAGGGCAGCACCAGAGAACGTGGGGTAAATAATGGACGCTTAGAGCAGCGGGTAATTTTCCGAAAGTTAAACATTCCCACCGCAAGGCTCCCACACCGACACTCGTTCACCGCTCTCCTTGAAGTTTCTCGGCGAGACGACGAGTACTGCTAGAAAAACGTGAAAAAGCGATAAAAGAGATTAGACGGGAATGCCTATAAGAGGGGAGAGAGAGATAAAGAGGAAAGGCAGGGAGGTTAACCAGATATCATTCCCCGGTATGCTACCCTTCACTGGGGACGGGAGGTATGGGTTAGAAAGATGACAGAGAGGAAGAGGCTAAAAAAAAAAAGCAGGCACACACGGAGACACACACACACAAAAGGCGTTCCAGTCAAAGACGTTCACAAAGGCCGGCAGATCGCAAAAAGCGCTATAGCGCTTGCGGTGCCGTCTTCTGTGACGTTAGGTCCTGTCGATGGTGTAGAATTCTTTTTTCCGATAGCGCTTGGTCGTCCAGCTGGTCAAGTTTGTGGCGAAGGCATTCCCTCTGTGGACTGTACTGCGGGCAGGCGCACAAAATATGGTCAATCGATTCTTCATGGCCGCAGTGGTCACAGGTTGCGGTGTCGGTCATGCCTATGCGGAACGCACAGGCTTCGGTAAAGGCAACGCCCAACCACAGTCTATGCAAAAGCGTGGCGTCTCCACGGCGAAGCTGTGATGGCGCTCGAAGACATAATGTGGGATCAAGGAAGTACAGTTGAATTACTTAAAATGGCGTCAATCTATTGCGACGCGGTGCACTGCCGAGCAAGCAGGCGGAGCTTCCGTGCTGCGTCAGTGCTAGGAAGTGGAATTCGTACGTGGTGCTCCTCAGTATGGGCTGAACGGGCAGCTTGATCGGCCCGTTCATTTCCAATTATCCCGCAGTGATTTGGCAGCCACTGGAAAGTTATCTTATATGCTGCATCACTCATATGGTGTAACGTCTCTGCAATGTGAAATATTCGCTATTCGTGCGGTCCGCGTCGTAAAGGTGACAGTAGAGACTGCAGTGCCACCTTTTAAAAAATCGCAGAATATCGTCCACTTGTGTGGCGGTTCCTCACCAATGTAATGAAGGGCAATAAAGAGAGTTTCGCCAGGGGTCACGTGGGTAAGTTACCTCAGGATGGTCCTGCTGCTTCATATAAGCGAGTCATTTCGTAGAACACTCGGTCACGATGCCGGCAAGCAACAAATGGGCTTCAGTCGCGAGGGGGCCTAGTTCACTCACCCTGGGCGTATCCGCGGAGAGTGCATTGTTAGCGGAACAAGTATAGGGCGGCTTTGCTAACTCCAAGCAGGGGTTGCCGTGCTTACTCGGGCGCAATCTACACAATAAACGCTGATTCCTTGTCGGTTGCCGCGTTCATTATCGACTGACTATTTTTTTATTACGAGGAAAATAATGCATTCTGCTCTAGTGAACTGTGTTGCGGACCCATGCAGTTACCTGACGTGCTTCGATCTAGGAATGGCGCTACAGTGGTGTCTGAGCATTGAGATATTACTGTGTTGAAATAATTCGGGATGTTTCATTACCGTCTCTTTTCACGGACCAGATATCTTTTAAAAGCAGTACTACCGATGAAACGTTCTTTTATGTGAAGCCGCGTGGCAGATCCTTCTGTTAACGTAGCCAGTGTGCCGTGGAAGGGAACAGCTAAAACGGCTTTAAAGAAACATGTTGGTGTTGGGATGAAATAGAAATTTTGCATTACATCGATTATGCGTCCTTTCTTTTACGCGCCAGGAAACTAGATAAAACAAGCTTGAACATATATTATCAGTTCAGGAACTGAGCATATTAAACTAATCGTGAACTGATAGATTATGGCTGATAGGGCCATTTGACAGAGTTGCCACTGCCAAAAAAAAAAAACTAGAAATCTTAGTTTGCGCGTTTAGTAACAATGTACGAACAAATGCTGCATCAGCGGAGAAATGTCATGAAGCAATGTGTGTGATCGGGGTAGTTGGTTATCTATATGCTCACTCGAAGACGCAATCATCAATCAAACTACCGCGTTACCAATTTGCAAAACAGAAGAAAGACATTTCTACCTTTCTCCTCGAAAAAAAAAATGAGACAGCTTAAAAAAGATCATTTTCTCATCTGCCAAGATATGTCGAAACTTCATCAGGCAAGGAACTAAGGCCTTGTACAATCCCTATTGGAAATAACCACGGCCACACGCATCAACCTTGGACAATAATTTGCATTATTTACAAAGAATGCAAGGAATCATATGTGAGAGTGATTGTTGCGTCAAAGAATCTCTGTGTAGGGTTACGTTATTTCTTTTTCTTGAAAAATTAGATATTCAAAAATAATGTCGGTGCGGTGTGAAGCTACGATGCGTTGGCATGGTCAAAACAAAACTTGCGCATTCACCTAAAATTTGAGCTGAAGTATGAAAATTATATTACCCTACTTGCAGATTTCAACATCTCGGAGAGTGCATTCCTGCCGATTGAGAACCTGTCATCCTACGCAGCCCTGTCAAGCCACAACAAACGTCAGCTTATTCTCTGCAACGAATACTGACCCGTTTGTTTCGTCATTATCGAAATTCGTTACGAACGCAGTTGCTTCTAAGCCACGCTTGCTACAAATGCGATTATACGGCATTGATCGCTCGCCACGAGAGCGCCGGGTCTCCGGCATCGCTCGCTAAGACGGAATGGTGAAATCGAATATGAAGGAACAAACGGGGAAGTGTGTGCACTTCGGGTAAAACAATAAAAAAAGTTGGGCGGAAGTCACAGGAGGAGGCGAGATGAATGTTGTTCCTGAGAAACACTGGAAGCGAATTCGGGCTTGGCTGAGCGCACCGTAGAGCGAGGAACGCGGCAATCCTATCGTCGTTCGCTTGGCTGCCCCGCCACGCGAGTGGAGGTGCGCCTTGGCAAGTTGCATATACGTCGTCTGCGGCTGTGATCCTATAGAGATTGTTTCGGCCTACAGGGATTATGTGCGGGGCTCCCATTCCTACTGTGAGCACGGAAGAGCGCAGTGTGGAAAGTTTGAAGCAGCCGATTAGCATTGCTTGATGCCCGTCTGACGAGAAGTTTCGCGGAGGCGCCGCTTCTCTGCATGTTGGGAGAGAGCGTCGGCCCTGTTGGTAAACCTAGAGGGAGCATCAGCTAGCCTCATTTGCTAGGATAGAGAGAGAGTGAGAAATGGAAGATAGGAAAGGCAGGGAGGTTAACCAGACACACGTCCGGTTTGCTACCCTGCACTGGGGGAAGGAGTGTTGAGAAGAAAGAGAGAGGAGGTGAAATCAGACTCTGTCCTATAGGGGTGAACGAATAGCTGTGCTTGTGCTCGGAAAGCTCCGTAATGACGAGGAAGTGCAAAGGAGCTCTTTAAATCGACACGCTTGAACCACGCTTTCCGCTGAGGCATTGAAAAAAGTGCGTTTAGAGAAGACGAAATCCTGGTGAAATGGGCAATGGAAAACAAAGATGGAAGGCGACGGCTAGGTTTGTTATTTTCGCGTTATTCATGTTTAACTAAACAGAACGTATACGCGTCTGAACCCGAACCCACGCATCTTTCTACTGGCTGTCATAACTAAATGAATTCATTTTCCCCCTAATAACGAATGTGACAACTAAATTTCGGCGAGAGAAAATAACGGATTCACGCGAATAACGACAGCTGTGTGTAAATTGGCGTTGGTTATGCGAATGAGGAGTTGCCGATTGTATTGCTAAAATAAATATTTAGGTCATCTAGGTAACTCCTAATGAACTTGCTCAGTCTACGCGGGAATGAAGGCAGATTGCGCTGAGGATGTTCAAACAATTACCAATGATGCAGTTTAAGGGGACTTAGTTTTGGTGCGGTCTATTTTTCCCACGAAAAAAGGGAGCCCAGAAAATAATTGCAACCTCATAACAAGAGCGCGCGCCTTGTATTCCAGCGCTCGCATACGTAACTCTAGTAAAATATGGGCCAGCTTATCGCACTTTAACGAACGGCTGCACTCTTTCCCCGACGCTTCAGCATATTTCGGCGCGCACCTTCGGTCCCCACCTAACGCGAAACACCCGGCTTTAGATGTGCCTAAGATGCACGGCGTACTGGATGACGACGTTTACGTCACCGACATTGCAGATGGCTTACGTGATAAGCGTAGGCTGCAAGCCTGCCGCGCCGCTGGTCTCAGCGGTTTGCCGCGAGGTGGCGTTAAGTTTGATCACTGCTCGAGGGTGGTGCCGCGGTCGTTCGCGCTGAAAAAATATGTCGGTCCATTCGGGTCTCGCAGGCGAGTTTCAATGCTTGTCGGCTTGAAGTTCACTAAGACGCTGACTTATTCCTCGTCTCCTAGCACGTGATGGCCTTCGACAAGCCTGTGCGTCAAGGCGCCTGCGTGTGGAATGTTATGGTGGTGTGTTCGTGGCTGCCTAAAGTTACAGCCGGGACTGTTGGTGGAACGGTGTTAACTCCGCTGCCATGCATGACACGTGACGGGCAAGGTCTTTTACGCGTTCACACGAAGACGTTTCGTCCCGAGTCATCACGATCTTGAGGAAATAATGGACACTTTGGTGACGAGACCCGTATCGCGGAGCTTCTCACTTTGTAAGACAAGCCATCGAGTATACTTGTCCGCCTCCTGCTGAGCGGTATTTTCTTGCCTCATCGGGGATTACAAGGGCACCAGCCACTTTGATTTTTTCAAGTTCTGTACCACGCCGGCTGTGGTGTGCCCGAGAGTGCTGGTTGCTCTTGCTTCAGAAATACGTGCGTACACAACAGCACAGGTCCAGACCAATCCCAGCCAAACCTGATCACACGGACCAAGATTCAATTGCAGCAGTGACCGTGAGCAAAGTTTCGTCTTCGCTATAAGTTTAATGCATGACTTCCAATCATTTTTGTTAAACTTCCATGAAATTTCATTTTATTTTCTTTGTACTAGTCCTAGACTAAGCATCACTGCGGCCGAATCACGAAAGCCCACCTGAAATCGAGCGCAAAGGTTTGAATAAGCGGTGTGTTGCTTAACCATTTGTACTAGTGTCAGGTTATTACGAAAGAACATTGAGCCAGACCGTCAAAATGCTTGCGATCTGCCGTAGACATAATGTGTCACATCAATACTAGAGTATCGGATCAAAATACAGGACATAAAAGGACAGGTGACCTATTCAGCAAAAGTACTTGAACCGGAGGCCCGCCAGAAAAGGTGAATATATCCGTATTCATTCACGCAAACTAAAATTCATAGGCCTCCTGGACAGGTCTCACTGTCAAGTTTGGCGTGTAGTCTTATATTTCAAGTCACATTCCCGTGGAAAGAAGAAAATCGGCGTTAAGTCGCAGCCTCTCCTTGTAAACTTTTTCTCAGGGGCGTACATGCTCACAAAGTAGTCGGCAACGCTAAAGTTGAGTAATGTGCCAGTAAAATGCGTGTTATTTGAGTAAAACTTTCTACTGGCCAGTACATATCGACTGCGAAAGGGGCCCGGAACGGAGGCACAACCGGCTGCTATATCCGTTTGTGTGCATTTGGGCTATCAGCACCGATATACATATGAAAACAGCAGCGCGTTGCGTTCTCTGTGTAGCACACGCTTGCGATAAACGGTCGACGCCAGTATTTGTGGCAAGACAAGCTCTGGTTGGACCTGGGAGGGGGGGGGGGGGGTAGAATTGGCATCTTTTTTTAATGGGCACTGATGAGGACTAGTATCCCACTTGCGGTCAGTTGATTTCTTCATCCACTTTCTTTTCCATTTATAAATTCAATAATTCAATTAAGAGGTGAAAGTAATTTCCCCTGTCGTGTCCTTGGTGTTAGTGTTTGTTGGGTCCTTATATATATATATATATATATATATATATATATATATATATATATATATGTTACTAATCATTTTCAGTATCATATAACTGTCACCTGGTCCCGAATGTGCACTGATGCACCATTCACACAGTCATGTGTATTTGTAGGTTCCATGCTCTTTGGGAAACAGTAAACAGTAGTTTGTGGGAGCGCTTTGTGCGTTACATAGAGACTGCATAGTCGTCCATTCTGTGAACACGCCCTCACATTGGTAGGTATACTCGAAGACGTCGTGTACTAGTATTCAAAGCAGCTTGTTAATTCGATTGTCCGCTTGCGATGGCCACGTATAATCACAATTCATGCGGCTACTGATCCGGCCCCAGAACGGTGACCTCAGTTGCCATTCACCAAGGACGTGGCGAAATGAAAACTTAAGGAAAGCCCCCGCCAGCTCGTGTGCTAGTTCCTTCTTTCCCTTTCTTCGTGTTGCTACGTTGGACAATCGCGGCGGCAGTAGCGCATATTTTTCGCAAAGGAATGCTGTGACCGTTGGGCAAGCTTCAACATCGCCCAAGCAACCACTTCCCGCTCGCCTCACCGTAAGCGGTAAGCGCACGTGGGCTTAGTTTTGACGACACCCTTTGTGCGATTGTGAGCGCGTCCGCTTTGTTTGAGCTGGCGCCGTGCACGAAGCTCGTCCAGCCATGGGTCGCCGTGGCACGCTGGCAACGGGCAGTGGGTGCGAAAGTCAAGCTTTGTCGCCGCGTCTTGACTTGGATGCGGTTCGGCACAACGCATGCTTGACCTCTACCAGCACATGCTACTGAGCGGGGGAGAAGGTTGCAGTATCGAGTAGATGACGAAAGGGGGCAGAAAAAGAGTAGGGAGAATGCGATCCCCACAGTTCTTGAAACACTCTCATCCAGCTTTAAAAATAGTTATGCCCGAGGCTCTGCAAACTTTGTTTCACTCCTCTACGGTCAGTAAAGTGACGCTTGCCGTCAATGTGCAGGCGACGCAGTCAGCGACTGCAGCCCCTCACTGGACCGCCTACATATTGCCACGACCACCCGTGGGGGGGTTTGTGATGGAGCTGACTGACCATTTTAACCGCGCTGTTCACTGCGGGTGAGTGCACACGATCTAAATTTTTGTTATACTGACTTGCTTCTGTCTTACGGCTGCAAATCTCAACTGCTGTTTCGATTCGAGAATGGCACTGACTTGGACCAATGTAATGTAAGGATGCCTTCTGATCCATTGTATTGCATGTTTATCATCCACAACTCGGGAGTGGCTGACCGTGCTGATAAAATAAGCGGAGTGCCGCTCAAGCCATTGAATAAATGTGAAAGGGAAAACGATTGAAATTGAATCGTTCCGTTATCACGGCCCCGGTCAAGAGTTACACAGTGAACTAGCCCTCTGAACCGTCCCAATGGAGACATACCCAGAAATTTTTATTGGTTACTATTCATTTACCTTTACGGAAAAAACAACTTTTGTATATTGGTTCTCGAGTCTAATGTTTGAAGTGTGCTGTTCGTACGAACTAACTTTATTCTTCTCAAGAGACTGTGGATTGCTATGCAATAAATCTAGGTCTGCGTTATTAGGTAACCAAGTCAGACGGTGAGAGAATCAAACAAGCACATGTGTTTTCTCGTTCCATCTCTAGTCTTAATCGCTGCAAAGCGCCAACACTAGCGTCATAAAGCAAGGAAAGCACAGTTTACGTTTGAATTGGTCACAGAACCGTAAGTATTGCACAAGCGCCTGCAAGGGCCTGGAAGTGTTTGAATAAGCAGAAGCGCGGGTCGTTAGGCAGCTAACAAACTTGAAGCAGCGCTGGAGATAAGAAACAAGGTGTTGCGAATTTGCATATCGAGACCATGTCGGCCTATTCAATATTTTTTTGAAAACTCGTCCTGTAGTCATCCGCCATTACGTCACAATGTCTAGTTATGTTACTTGCAAAGATGAACCTAATGTATCAAGATAAAAGTATTTTATTATCCTCTGGTAAAAGTTCATTTTGGTGAAGTAGTATACCAAAGCCACATTTTGTTTCTAGGAAGTAGTGGACAAAACAATTCTTGACTCAATAATAGGCACACAAGTGAATATCCGCTGTATCAAAATTCTAATGCCGATGTGCAGGTCTACAGAAAGACGTAGACTTTCAATTTTCAAACATTCATTACGGACTTTTCCTTCGAAGAAGTACACCTTGGAAATTAAAGACAGTTAAGCGTAGCTACATGAGCCTTCTTCTATTGCGCCTACATTCATCTCTATCCTGCCACTTCGTTCATAGAAAGAAAAAAAAACATTTTTTCATGATACATTGCGTCATTTAGGCTGATTGGCAACACTTACACCTAATTAACACAATGCGCAGGAAAGAATAGACAAAAGAGACTTGCCCTCCTATATTATTTCCTTTTTTGAGGCCCTGCTTCAATCAATTATGAGCCCTAGGATGTTTCTTTCACTATTCACTTTGCAGGGATTCTCGGTTATGAATAAACTTTTTCCCAATCTCTTTCGCCCACTGCTTTGATTACATTACCAAGGAGCACAGCTAGAACCGTATTGGAAAGAGACAGAGAGAACTGATACTATTTCACTTGTTTTTAATACGGAAGTCATTTAAAACCAGGCAGCAAGTGTTGCTTTCTTGTACTTTTCCCGCAGCATTACGTTACTGTAATTTATTCTGTATTTATGTGGCCTTTCTGTTCGCTGTGAAATTACAGGTCCCTGTATTGTTTTGTAAATATGTCACTGTTATGACATTCTAGCTCTCTAGAAACCTGCAACGGTGGTATACCACCGTTGCACGTTTCTCTGGAAATGAATGCATATTCAAAGCCGGCGTTCCAAAGATCACATCCATCTTCACGTTGGCAGTGCGACGCAGAGATTATGACCACTTCCCTGATCACGTAATTCTTTCAAGAAAACGGTTATTAAACAAATTACATAACCATGCTCGACTGCTAAAATGAGTATGTTTTATGGACTACCCGCTCCTTTCTGTTACACCAAATGGCACGGAGAACAAATAAATACAATGTAAAAAGAAAAGCTTTCAGCGCATAGCAGCATTGCTTGAATGCCCACCCTTTTTTTCGGCCTTATAACAGATTCCGTGCGTAAAGCGCTATACGTGCTTCGATCTATGTGCGGCTGCCACGAAAACAATTTTATAGGAAGAGGGGGATTCTCGTCGGAGCCCACAGACTACTACTAAAAGACGCACGTTTTTTAATAAAAAAAGACACTTTCCTATCGCACGTGTGATATAGAAGTGTCTTTTTTTTTCTTGTATCGTCCGTGCTGCAAAATTTGAAAGGAGGAAACATAGAAATGCACACTTGACAGAATCTCAAGAAGGGAGTTCTAAAAGAGAGGGTCGCGTGGGTGTAGCTGAGGGCAGGCCTAACCCAGTTTAGACCCGAACTCGAAGAAGGAATATCTCTGAGCGCACTGCTCCCCCACGACAATGCACAACAATCTCGCAAAAAAACAATTTTTTAGCAGTGCCTCCACTGACGAAAAAAAAAAAGGAAGAGACTCCGCCAACTCCCCTTGCGTTTTCTTATTTTCATTTCAATATGGGATCCCCCGCTAGAAATTCCTACACCACGGCAGCCATATCTCGTTCAACGTATATAGTCAAGATGACCCATGCGAGCAACAGAGAGCTGCGCATCATATCACGAGTCGGGCAGGCAGGCAAGCGAACAGCGATGAGATTGTCGCATTCTTTGCTCCACGTCACCCCTCCTCCCCCTCTGCTGGGAGCACGGACCACAGATTTCACCGTTATTTTCTCAGGAACCACTCTCACCTCGCATTCCCCTTATTTTTATTTGCCCCGCATTCACTTCAGTTATTTACCTCCTATGTGAATCCAAGCTTCTTTAAAACTTTTGTTTTCATCCTCAGTGCCTCGAAACTTCTATTTTTCGTTTCTACCTACGTAAACACAGTTTGCAATCAGAGACACCTCAATGCGAGTAGCAGATATTGAACTTTCTAAGGAGACAGTTCGTGGTGCTTCTTCTTGTCACTTTTTTTTTTCAAGACGCCGAAGCGAACAAAAGGATGGAACTTGGTTGCAGAAGCTTCAATGGGCAACTGCTTGAAAAGAATTGCGGAGTGATTTACGGGGACCTATTTGTCAACCAACAAGGCCACATTGGTTTTACGCTGCTGGATTCACAAGCCTCTTACTGAATTGCGTACCCTGAAGGTCATCTGGGGTCAGTATGTGTACTCTGGCGTCAGTATGTGTACCACACATTCGATCAGGTATTACCGTATTTTCACGCAAGTGACGTGTCCACAAATATCAGACGAAGGAGTACATTTTGTCTTCAAGAAAAGGAAAGAAAATATGGCTCAATATTAACATGAAGTGATGTCACAAAGAAGCAGCAAATGCCGTAAATGAAAGCGGATACTCGCAGCGCTTCATTTATTGTTACTGCGAACTACCTTTGTGAAACTAAGGTTGAAGGACCCGTGTGGAAGTCTTTGTCAGTGTCGGCGAGAACAACGTCTTCAGTCGTGAGACGCAGCAGCGTTATTGGGCAAACAGTGCCTCATAATTTCCCGTCATCCAATCGAACACCGCGAAGCCGTTCGCGGATTGCACGGTGATGCACCACGCGACTTGAAAAACCGCTCACTTGACGCACCTGCGCTACAGCGTTAATCGTATTTCTCAAGCTTACGTTTCATGCGCCATAACCACAATGATCCGGCACTAAAGCGTTCTAAATCAGAATAAGGACGGTGCAAGAACACACAGTGGCAACTCCCAGATGGTCACTCTTGCTCGAAGCAAAGTGGCAGTCGGCAGAAAGAGCACGACAAGCATACTCTAAAGATTGTTACACCTTTGTTGATGTATAAAGAGCGTTCTGTTGTCGCGTGGCTAGCTCTCTCACATTTAAGGGGTAAGACCAAATTGTTGGTGGGAACCAATGATGGCACCAAAGAGACTGCTGGAGTGGAAGTCACCTATACCGGCCTAAGAGCTTGATATGCCTAGGATATGTGGTGAAGCCGGCGGTAGCCATCTTGCGGAGGGCAAGAAGCGGCCCGCCAAGAGTTTCGCAACGCTGTTCACCGACTTTTGCGGTGGTTTTTAATTGCCTAATGGATTGTCAAGTTCTAATTCAACACTGTGGGCTATGAGGCGAGCAACATTGGAGGTCTTCGGATCACATATTTCCGAATACCGTGGCATTTTCCCATTTTATTGGTGTCAATACACAGCTGTCTCAAAGTAGAAAAAAATAGCCGCAATAGTAATTGTTTATTCGCCTTCTTTATTGCAGTGTAGAAATTGATCACTCGTGAAAGCTGTCATAACAAAAAGTCATTAAAGACTTAAAATGTAGCATGAAAAATAGCAGTACATGCAACAAACATGAGTATTAATTATTATCTTCGTGATGATCAGGCGTTCCGTGGCTTTAGCATCCTCATGGCATGGAAGGTCTCAAGACTTTGGAGGCGGCCGTTTCCTGTTAGCCTGAAATATGAAATTTCGCTTTACTCTAGAGCAAAACAATGCTTATCTGCACCTTATTTAAATGAGAAGAATAATGGTAGCTTGTAAACCGCTTGTACGCCAACTCTCCTAAAATACGCGATCGCGCTTGCCCATTTTGGGGTGCGCGCAGCACCGTGCATGGCAAGGTACGATGACCCGAGACACACAATCTGCGGCGATGTTTTGCCCCTCGCAAGAGGGCGACGCGGCGGCTTCACTTGACGGGCGCTCCCTCCACTTCAGCAGTTTTTCTTTAACCTCCTTGGATAGCCGGCACCTTGCTTGCCGACTTTTTCTTGCAAGTAAAAATTATCACAGCAGTGACAGGTGACATAAAAACTCCTCTAAACAAAGTTTCATTTGTATCCCAGTGAAATATTCCTGTAGAATATTTCTGCGTGCCCAAAGCTGTCAGAATAGCTTAATAATTTTCACCTGTGGCTTTTGTGGTCGTACGTGTAGTTAGAGCGGCGTCGTCGCCTTCTACAAATTTTTGTAAGGCTCTAACCATTGGGTGTGCACCCTGTGATCAGTAAAAACCCGTAACAGTGGAAACATTTTTACAGTGCAGGTGCATATATATATATATATATATATATATATATACGCATGTGCGTGTGTGTGTGACAGAAGTAGTTAGTGGGATCCGGCCCTTAATAACGCGAAAGATTTTTTTCCCTCGTTGCAATGGTTCCACCCAATAATTAACCTGCGCTTTTAATTCGAGCGGGTGATTCATTATTTTTAATGAAGAAACGTACCATGACTGACTGTACAATAAATGAATAATTAATCACTATGTAATTATGGTGGCTGTCTATAAAATGCAGAGGTATTCTCATCCCACCTTGACTTGCTTTCTATGGAGTCTCCAGCACCTTGGCATAAATAATACGTAAATTTCACACATTTATCGACAGTCGAACGTAATTCGTGACTGAAGGGGATAAACAAATATTTAGTTTTGACGTTTCGGCCAGAGTCCTGCCTTCACTACATATATGTATTATAAACATTACCAAAAGAAAGCTTACCTGAAAAAGGCACTTTAAGGCCCTGAATATGTGATATAGGCACCAATATTGGCAACGCAGCCTTATTTTAATAGATAATTGACGGCTGTATATATTTCCAGCATTTTTAGCAGCTTAACTCAACACGAAGGAAAGCGTACGTATGGAGTGCACAGCGCGGGTGTACGCAAAATTTAGGCCTTTGCAATCTTTAAATGTCAAAAAAAGAGAAAAACGCGAAAAATATTGCATTTCAGAATGGGTACAAGATAAAGAATGGCGTGCGCGTGTGCTACAGGCGATATTTCATCTTTGCCTCCAATTTTTGTGTGTGTATGCGGCGCATCAGCAGAACGCGAGCAGCATTCGACTTCTTTTTTCAGGCGGCCCTCTCTAAGGAGTGAACGATCGCACTGCCAAATACAATAGCTCTCAAAGAGCGCTGTTACTTTTCGCACATGCGTAAATTTAGATAGCGTTTCGCCTATGGTCTAGAAGACAATAGCCTTCTTCGCCTTAAGACTTATATATGGCACTCGCTTCGATTCCGGCTAAGCAAGAGAGTCTCGCACATTCATTTTTTCACCCGCCCGCATCGAAGCCGTTAAAACCACCCGCCGTTGCCCGCCAAATTGACACCCAGTGGTAATAAAGTGGTTGCCCTATTCAAAGCGCCACCATTTTCGCCACCCCGGCATCATTCGCTTGGAGTTTTGTGCGTATCGAGAATGGGACCAAAAATTGACAGCATTGCAAAAGACGGAAACATGTAGGGACAAAAAAAACAAAAGCAAAAACAATTCGCTACAGTCACTACTGGATTCATCGCACTCTTATATAAAATCACTCTGCGAGCAGTCGCGGCGATTCTCCCTTGGCTTTCCATCTCGGTCGCATAGAGCCACGTTCTCCATCTCAGCGCCGACACAAAAGGTGTGGCACATGAACAGTCACTTATCACGGGCCATTTGGCGGCTACGCAATGTATAGACAGGAAAATATATAGCTAATCTCCATGGGGTAGAACTACAAACTTTTTCCTCGTTCCCTTTCTTGACCGTTTCGAGGACGTCTGTGTAGGAGCAGTAACGACGACCCCTTGTTTCTATATTTCGAATCGTATCGCCTTCTTCAGTGTATCATTTTTTTTAGCATCGCCATTGTGAATGCAGCCAACTCATAAGCAAGTGACAAAAGAGTAAGATGCCTGCGCATTATCACTGGCGACGGGAGAGAGGTGTTTCGTAAAGAAGTCATGAAAGAGAAGTGGCCGTCCCCTTCAGTACTGTACAACGATACTTTGCAATTGTATCATGATGCGATACACGATACTCTGGCAACAAGTATTTGAGATACAGGTGCCAGATACTCCATCAATTGTTGTATCCGATACCGATACTTTCCTTCGATACTTTCCAAACACCTCCATCTGTATCTTAAGATACCTCGATACGTTCGCAACTGTGTTATTATATGCTTGTATAATATAGCAACCAGCGCTTGTGCGCAAAGATGTTTCGTGGATATTTAACTCCTACCAAGCTTGTTTCTTATGAATGAAATGTCTGTTACTATATCCATTTTTTTGTCATTCTTGCTGAAAGCATCTATATTGTCTTTCGCAAACATTTTCTTGCGGTTGCTTTAGGTGCTTAACGTGAAAGTTCTTTATACGCGGCGCTGTCAGCGGTTTTTGCTTATCGCTTTTGTAATTGATGGGAGTCGCTGCTCTGGTTGCCGATCAACTAGAGGGTCGACATCTAATTACAAGAACATCTGTAGGAAGCCTCTGCAGGATGGTGCCAATACCGCTGTGGTGCTTTACCTTGGCCGTAAACCTATTAGCCTTTACACATTACCAGATCACTGGACTGGTGTAAAGCAGCAACAATTAAAGCTGGTTGCGGCATTTCTGTTTGACGCATCGTGTACACAGAGAGCACATATAGCTGCAACGACCTTTCGTATTCTATGTATCAGCTGACGTAAAGCTTTCGTTAGCTGCATATTTATTAACGTGCAATCCTATTATGATTTTTCTTCTACGAGAAATCTTGTACATAAAAAAAAAGTTTCATACCCATTTTAGTGGGACCAAGCGTTGCAGGATACCGTCGCTATTCACACTACTACCACTTAAGCTCAGATTACTTGGCCATTTGTAACAGTAAGAAATATAACGGTGAGCTAAAAATAAAAATGAAAATATATCTAAATGAAGTGCAAAAGCGGCTCCTTGTCACACAATCACGGCGAATACGTGGAAACACGGCACAGACGGCTCCATTAATACCTATGACATTTAGGCATGACGCATTGTCAACTTACCTGTTAAGGTCACACAATCGACAATCCAGTGTCTGTGGAAATTAAGGTGCCTTAGTGGCAGCACTATCAGCTTGAGAAGCGGAGTTAAGCCAACGTTTATAGTTTCTCACAGTGATGTAGCGATAGCAGTATCTTGTATCTTAGGATACAGGATGAATTATGTCGTGTATCGGAAATACAGATACTGATACACGTATTGCCACACGTATCATTATACAGATACAAGATACCCAAAGAGTATCTAAAATAGTATTTAAGATACATGTGTCTTCAATATTGTCCACTTCGGTTTAGTACCCCTGCAGCGGGTGAAGTTGTCATAGCAACAGTAGCAGGAACGTGGGAGAGAAAGTGGACTGGGTGCGCGCACACGTCAAATTTCTTGCCTATTCTATATAGGGTGTCCCAGCTATCGCGCACAGTTTTTAATTTTTTTTTTGAGCTGGGAACATACACTTGGTTATCTTCGAGTAGAATGACCCGTCTTCTCTAAAAACACGATGGATGATACCTGCGACATCCTATATAAATGAATGCAGGGATATGTAGACGTGAAGTACTGTATTATAGTGCTCTCGTTGCTTTCTGCGCAAGCCGAGGGAATATACGAAAAGGGATATGGACTAAGGATGAGACATAGTGCTTGCGTTTCAGTCGCTTGAATATATCGTTTTATTTTATTTTTATTTTTTGCAATTGCGTTAAACTGACTTGTTGCTGGCGAGAGTGAGCTATGAGATGTGGACGCTCTTCTAAGGTTCGTGCTGTATGTAAAGTGAGTATCCTTTGGAATGGAGGAGTTGTAAACGCATAGATGATGATATTTTCAGAAAATCCTGGCAGTGTCTTCACAATAAAACTTGAATTTAAAGACTCATACCAGCTGAATCTAGCGTTCATTGACATGATGGCGCGGATTGACCGACACCTATAGAGGCCTACATCGATATTGCAATATTTCCACTATTCTTGATTATTATTCTGGAAATAGTGAAAGCAAGAAAGCTTCCACGAGGTGCTATTCAAGTCTTCATAGATGTATGAAACTATTCCCCCCCACACGTGCTTTCTCATGAAAATATGAATACCTCACATGGCGCAAACAAAGGACCACTGCGGGTAGGCTTAGTCGCTCTATAAAACTCCTCAACGATTAAACGTCTTTGTGGCCACATGGAGCAGTCACTGTACCATGTTGCATAATAAGGAAAAGCATTAATGAATCATCCTGAGCTTTTGTAAATTACTTCCCACACGTGGCAAAATACTGCGCCAAGGCAGTAGACATCTTTCCTGAAACATGACAGCACACTTAGCAAGAAATAACCTTCTTCGCACAGTTGGTACTTCAAGGGATGGCTTGTCGGCCCTCAGAGATGCGTTTGTAAATACTTCGTCACTTCTGTCTAGAACACTCTTTCACAAGTTTATTGGGCTGACGCTCTTTTGATTTATCGGTGCTTGTGGAAAGGCACCAACCATGCCGACGCGGCAACTGTAGCTAATCTAACGCGGTATTTAGAACCACGCGGGCGCTAAGTCGTTCTTTCTTATCGCTCAAATGTGCCATGCTCGGCCGCTCTAGGCACAACTGTGGAGTAATGCGACTGTAAAATTATATGGAACTTCCTGTGGTCTTAATAGCGCAACTGATAGAGCAAGTTGGTGTCGCAATCTACATGCTGCTGGACCACACACGTGCTACCCCAATTGCAGATAACAGGTGCCGCAGAATGCCAAGTATTCCTTAACTTGTTAATTCCTAGAGAATGTTGGTGTATCTATTCATTCGTTTTTGTTATTCCAACCCAACGATACCTTAATTTACAAGGTACATGAAAAAGAAGGACTCGACAAACGTCCATTCTAAAGTGTTAGGTAGTGCAAGTGTGCAATAGAATAAGCGTTAAACATAACAAGGCATAGCTTCAAAATATTGGGTGAGGATCCGTATAGTTACTCGACAGTGCAGGAGGCATCGGGCTGGATTTACGCGAAAACATGGGTCTATAATCTAGTCCGCGCATGTGCATGGCGTGCCTGAAGAACAACTAAATCGCGCCGGCCACAGATGTAGCGCAGTGCCGCCGTGTGTTGGGTGATTGGGCCGGTGATTCGGTGGCCCCCAGCCGCACCACATCGTTCACTAAATTTAGTTTCTCATATAAATCAATTCTGTAGCATGGTGCATGCGCACGACTTATAACAAATTGGCGTTACTATTATAGTTAAAATTGCTTTTTTTTTCTACCTTAGGTGTATTTCCTGAACATTGTTTTCATTTGCGCAAATTAGTATGCATATAATTATTTTTTTTTGTCTTTCACGTGTTTCGTGACATTTTTTCTTGTAAAATTTAGTGATGATTGTCCAACATATACCCTTTTGCATGTGTTAGCTGTCGATGTGTGTGTGAGCGTCTACATGTGTCTTCCAGCAGATACATGTAAATATAAAAAAGAACTATTTAGCACCGTTGCACGTTCATTCGTTTGGGAATGTGCACATTTATACGCCACAATGATGCTTGTAGTGATAAGTTCCATTTCTATAATCAAAAATGTGTTTTTGCTTCTTGTCATTAACTGAACTGTCTGCCTTTATGAAATGCATGTGTATTTTCTTTGGCGGGGCGGGAACCAACAAAGTTGTTTGCCAAGCTTTTTTTCCCTTGCCTCGCGCATCCTGTTGATGGAAAATGAGCTATTATATTATTATTATTATTATTATTATTATTATTGTTGTTGTTGTTGTTGTTGTTAATAATATTATTATTAGTTTCTCTAGAATACAAGAATACAACGGCAGTCATTACGAAAACACGCCAAGTACGCTTGTCACTCGTTAAATTTTATAAAATAAATTCCATATCTTGCCCATATTCGACACTTAACGTCAATTCTAGGGGGACTGCTTAAATATGTCGGAGCTACATGCTAAGGAGACATACTAGGAGATAACAATAATAATTTTATGCGTGGAGCTGCAAGTGAGTTCAGAGGGTAGCATTGGAGAGCTTCACTTTCTGCTCGATGACTTGTCTGTGCAGGGGTGCACGACATCCGTTATCTCACACGCGTTCGCTCACTCAAACAGGCAACTGAATCATTTGCGAGTCTTCACGTAGCAAACAGGGTGTCTGCGAATGGCTGAGGTGTCGTGCGATTCGGTGCCAGGCGTGCATAGACCTGTCAAATTTCAGAATTGCTGCAATTAAACAGAAGCCGGTGTATCCAGATGGATCTGCTTGAGCGAACTTCTTGCCCATCGATAACTGGCTGCATTTTACGCATAACATTCGCTCTAACAAACGTGTCAATTTGGACTCGTAGGTACTCCATAAAGTACGAAGGACGCGGACAGAAAAAAAAAAAAAGCGCATACGCGCTTGAAGTGCACTACTTCCGACATTTTTCTTCTCGTGATTTAATTACTGCTTTATACCCCACAGACACCAGTGTGAACTTACTATGTCGTCTGCTTGTTGCAGCAGCTTACATTGCGTAACCCTATCATGTGGCCACAATTAAGTTGGGCCAACTGGTCATTGCATAATCTGCCTGTTGCGAGGTCATTGTTGCAATGTAAAAAAGCATTGCTGCCTCGTTGTTACCTTGTGTAAGTTGCGCGTCTTTCAATGATTGCTTGAGTGCTGTGCACGCGGTTGACACCCCGGCTGACACACGGCCGTGTTACCGGCTTTGTGCAGAGCACTCCTTTATACTCAATTCTACACCCTCTCCGTTAACAGAACTTCGTTCGTTGCCGCACCCACCTCCCTTACCCCCTCTCCCCTTTGGAAGAACCCTACCTGTATATACTGTGTCGACGAAAGCATATATCGCCTTGTAAAAGACAAGCCCACTTGTCGAAACGTTGGCTACCGCTTACACTGTGTTCTCGTTTTGCTCATCGTCTTGAATTTCCATCTCCCGCCTTCCCCCTGTTTTCTTAGGGCAGTCAAGTATCACGAGCGTTTGCGAAGTCCCATACACGAGTAAAGGGAGCCACAGAAGAGAAAAAATGGCTCTTAGAGACACGCCCAATTCCGTATTCAAGTGAAAGTACAGGAAGGTGTCCGAGAAGAGGCACATAAATGGACAATTTCTCATACGAAACGGCTGGCGTATCTACAGATTGCTACATTGCGGCCTATGAATCTCCATAACTACAAAAATTTAATATAAGTGTGACGTTGCACTAGAGAGGCATAAGGTAGCGGGATTGTTTTGCAGCAGCTTTGGCCGAAATACAATGGGGCTGAGCAGCAAGATAACCGTATATTGAGATTTCCGCGCAAGTTGAGGAGGTATAATTAGTCAACGTACATCTGAACTACCCACGCCCCTCTTACCCACCTGTAGAGTCCTGTCTTGTGGACCTATAGCACTGTTTTCGGCTGTTCAAGCCAGTTATTCAATAAACATAGACACAAGTGCATCCAGAGGCCGGTTATTGAGTTGCTCACTCGACAGAAAAAAAAAATATCTAAGCCCTTCATGACATATTTTGGGAGCCCAAATCCCATTAATTATTCATCAGTAGATAAGCTTCTACTTATTCAATAATAAATTGCATGAAGCCTGTCGGCTTTGTCAAGCATTTAAAGCTTTTTTTTTGCAAGATCGCAAGAAAGGTCTGTCCTACCTTCGCAGCTGACGCTGCAGTATTGGAGGGCAGGAGAAGATTACTCTTTAAAATGCCATAGAATAAGTATATACAGAAAGAGGACATATTTTGAGCTCTTAGATGATCATGTTAGCGGGGTACCTCCATGTTATGCACCACTACTGATTATTGTAAGCGGGCACTTTTTCATAAAAACCTTGTCAGCGTAGATTAGGCGGGTGGATTATCTCCACTTCCAGCGCGTGTCATAAAAGGCAGTCGCTTTACGTGGATGGCGCTTCCGGCTAATCCTACGTCCTATATGTCAGTTTAAGCATCTCGAAAGCGTAAGACCCACTTGAAAGCAAATAAAAAAAAATAATTCAGCCGAACCCGTGTAACGATGAGTGTCGACGGCATTGCGTTGAGCATCGCAGCCGTAAAGTCACACAACGTATTGCAACGTAGAAACATAGTATCTATGAGACGTGTACTAGTAGCACAGGGACTCTTCCCTCGCGTTAGCCTATGAACAATCTGCGCCATCTAGCGATGCCGTCAAGAAGCCTGAGCGTGGCCTCCCAAGTTCACGATGCGTCGGCACGAGCGAACGCTGATAAACGCCTCGCGTGTCAGCCAGGCTCCTTTCTCGCAATTTCTGTTTTCTGGACAGGCAGCGCCATGCAGAGGCGCTGCCGAGAAGTCCTCTTGCGGCCACCGAGACGAGATGCGTGGCTCACCGTTGCGTGCAAACGCTGGTGATTGTGGCCTCTCTGGCCGCACATACCGTGGCACACACTCGGTGACCCAATTTTGCGTGAGGTTCATTGAAGATTGGCAAATATACACCAAGTGCATTAAATTACTGAGCTCACTACAGCGCTGGCGGGAAAGGCGATCATTTGAAAGTGGCACGTATACCCAGGTGCATTTCTGGCGCCGCTTGATGAAGCGTCCGGGACGTTGTCCTTGAGTTACCACTGTGAAGTGGCTTTGATTGAGCCAAACACTGGAGATATTCAAAGTTTTTTTTTTTTGCTAATCGCACACTACGCTGGTCAAAATGGCGAAATCGTTTTCTCGAAATGCAGCCGAGCTCCTCTCGTGCGCTTCCCATTGCACAAGCTGCGCCATCCAGCAGCGCTGGTTTCGTCCGGCCGACCTAGGCGAAATTGAAATTTACCGTTTGTCGTTCTAGAGCCGCATATTTCTATAGTGGAAAATGCATAGTTAGCCAAGTTGGTGACATAAATTATTTGAAAATGATATACACCCGGACTCGCATACTAAGGGGCCTTTGTCAGCGTCACAGAGACAGAGACAAGCTTTAATGTTAGCGTCGGAGAGGCACGTATTATATGGTTCATAGGTAAACAGTGCCACATACCAAGTGACCTCAGTTGGTACAACGGTTCGTTTCGAACGTTGTTCCCGCATCACAGCAGCGCGACGCTCTACCCGGTCCAATCATAAACTACGCAATGACCCAGGCTGGCGGGAAAACACTTAGAAGAGATATATAGGTAGATATGGAGATGGACCGTCAGCACCCAGAAAGTGCGCGAAGTACCCTAAGAATGGTAATCACGTTATAGAAATTGAGCATATCCTGTATCACCAGCCTGTGTTGTTCTAGTGACATTTCGAAGTGAAAAAATACAACTCAGCGCTGCCTTATTGTGATAGCACGTCTTCGCCTACGTCGATTACGCTGGCATTCCAAATAAATACCTTGGTTCGCCTGTACATCATCTGTGTGGTTGATAACACTTGTGTTCATAGCCCTTCACGTGGGTGGCTGTTAACATGAGTTGAACTCGGGTGGCACTCTCACGTGAACTATGGGACAGCTTTACTACAAGCAGCTGTTCTTTCTCACAAGGCTCTTGCAGCGACGAGCTATATGCCGGAGGCAAATGGCTACTTTCGTTATATATGTACTTGAATATTCTTATGTCGCAAGGTTGCCGTCTACTAATATGCTACCAAACAGACAAGATGAAATTAAGTTAAAAGCAAAAGAATAATGTTTAAAAACAATCGAGGTATATGATTCATGTTCGGCACTATTAACCAGAGCAGTGGTGCTTAAGCTACAATATTGCGTCAAACATGCACGGGAAAGAGCGATAAGTCAACTATTCAATAACATTTTTAGTAGAGAGAGCACAACACACTTGAGTAAATGAGAAATAAGTCGCACAAAACATCAAATTTATTCAACACCCAAGAGGCATCACATTAATGCTGATGGTTTTGTACACTCTTCATTTCCGTAATCAATTTGCAAGCCAAACAAATCACCTACCAATTTAAGTATTACGTAATTACTGAATAGCATGTTAGGCTTGTAGGAGACGCACTAGCGTGCATTGTTATCATGAATTCCGATGGTTCGTGTTCGTCTTGCACCTCGGTTTCGCTCTGTGAACGCTAGTAATGATACATTTACCATCTTAAGTGACGAAAAAGAAGTGACGTCTCTAGAATGACGAAGACGGCTTGACGACGATGCCATGACAACGATGTGATGATGTTTTTCAAACGATGACGTCCGCAAAACGACAGTGTGGCGATGGCAAGCCTGACAACAACTTTATGACGACGACTGTGTGATGACGGTGGCGTGCCAATGACGGCATGGCGAGGGTCGAATGACGAAGCTGGAATGACTATACTGGAACGGCCTCACGATAACGGTGTGACAACGAGTGCCTCAAGATTGTGTGACAACGATGGTGTGACGACAATGACGTGGCGAAGATGTCATGACGAGAGTCCAATCACTAAGCTGGAATTGCGTCGATGTGATAACAACGGCATCTCGCCCACATGTTCAAACCCAGTGGTTCAAGCTGTGACAACTTGTGCCACTGGGACGGCGTCGAAGACGTGACGACCGCGTCTTGGGAATGACAATCGCCAAAGTTGGTAATAGTATGTCTGATTGTTAATAGCTTTGTTGGACACATGATGATTTTTACATGATCCTTTGGTAGTGCTGGCAGAGGTTTGCGCTTTGGTTGGTGGAAGCGATTTTCTCTGTGGTTGGCCACACCATATGGATAATCGCCACGTTCCCCTCTCGCGAAGTTTTCCTGAGTTGCTGAACCGCGTTGCTTTGGAGATTGGGCTTCCTTGCCATTTTCCTTCTTCATACGTTGTTTCTTGGCTCTGCGATTCCACAGTGCGATTCCACAACTACCATCAGTGCGGTCGGTCTCTGTCGGGTTGGTTTCGATGAGGTCCTTGTCGAACTCGTGTTCTATCTCGGTGGTTCGAGATTCTTCGTTTTAATCGTTCAGTGAGTGCCCTGTGGTGGTGAACATTGGTGCCAGTGTTGTACCTGTAGCTGTCTTTGGCTCTTTGGAGGCTTTCTGAGACATCTTCGTTGTTGAAACGGTCGCGGTCTCAAGGACCATGCCTAGGCGTAGCGAACACCGTGCATTTCTGTGAGTGTTCTTGCCGCGTTTGTGACCCAATGCAGCTGCTACCGCTTCGAATTTTCTAGTTTTAATATTGTTGTTAAAAATTTGCCTACAGGCATAATATCCGGGTGTAGATCTCTTCGGCTAGAGTTCAATCAATATCTTGGTTGTGGTCCTACGGTCATTGGAACGGGCGTAAGTAGGGTTTTTGGTAGAGCCCACGTGATGCACATCTGCTCGATCTCGTCCCCTAGCGGCAATCCTTCGTAGTGGAGTTAAATGGTATCAGCAAAAAAAATTCAGTTTTTATTTTTTTCCTGCGTTACCATGGTCAATGTTGCCGGCAATACAATGACGCAGCGCCTACTGTTGCAAGTCGTTAGTGTCGGCTACCCGCCACCTTTTTTTACGGGTTGTAGAGTGTGCGACAAGACCTAGATAGGGCAGCGAACAGACACGGCGGCCTTTACACTGGCAACAACCTTAGGGAACGCAGCTTTTTATGGCGTGGGAGATTGGGGGAAATTTGGTGCCTCGCGGTATATCTCGGACGAATACAAGCATGAGTGAATGCAAGGTCTATTTCGTCCGGTTACGTCCACTGACGCTAATGGCACGAAAGAATTGTTTTAGATATTCAAAGGAGAAAAGTAGAATATATTTATTGCATGCCACTCGGAAGAGGAGGAGGAGGAGAAACATTTGTTAAAAGAAAAGAAAGGGCAAGCAGGTGTCTTTCTGCTTGTGCGGAAGCCGCCCTTAGTCCAGGGCTCCTGCGGCTCTTGCTGTCTCCCGGGCCCGCCGCACCAGTTGCTGCTGGTTACGAGGGCCCGACCTAGTCAGCACGGCCTCCCACTACTCGGGTGTGGGGTTGGGTATTTGCGGGGCCGCCTTCAGGTTGGGACACGCCCATGTGGTGGGATATAGGGAGTCCTCATCTAATCTTAATGAGAGGTATATCAGCCTGTTACAATATCTGGCGAATCGAAGAAGTACTTTGTTAGAAAGCAGAAATCTAAGCAGTTCGAGTCGCGGTTTTTTACGCAGATTACTGCATTGCATAATACAGCTGCAGGACATATAAGAAGCTAAATCTTAAGTGACGTTTTTTTCACTGTGTTGTATTACTTCTTTAACATTTGCTTTTCGTTTGAGAGCTCCGTGGACTATACCTGATATTAGTGTGTCATGCTTTATTTTGTTGCAGTAACAGTACGCCAAAACCAACTTTGAGTGTTAGTGATATACAGCTAAACCTATGCGGAAACTCGCGACATTCGAAAACCATAAAAATGATGTCCCGGCTGTGGTATTATGCTGGTAATATTCACTATGCGCAAGGAGAATGCCATTAATGTTTTTATACGGAGTACTGAAGATTTCAAGCAGTTTCTAAGATATCCTTTACGCTCACTCCTGCAGTAACCGACGGCGAGTATGCGCTCGTTCCCATAATTGCCGTTTTGTTGACGCACAGTGTTACTTTTCCATACATTATTATATCTCTACTCGACCGTCACGCTGGCCCTCCTGTGGTGAATTTCGGGCTGTGCCCACAAGTGCTCCCACAAATAATTTCCCTCACTATGCTGACGCTATTCAATGAATGCACTGTCTCGGCCTTGTTTCTACCTAATTTCCCTCGCTCACACATTGCCGATATCTCGCCTTCTTTACCAGATCTGTCTTCTACCGACCTGAACCAAATGATTACTCCAGACCTTTTGCCCCACCAAGCTTACCGTTACCTTCGTCTCCTTACCTCTTACCGGAACGTCTTTGACCTTTGTGACCATCCTCTGGGTCAGACCTGCGCTGTCAAGCACCGTATAAACATGGCGAGGTTCCTCCTATCCAGCGACTGCCATACCGAGTGTCTCCAGCTAAGCGCCGCATCATTCAAAAGGCAGTCGACAGGACGCTCGCCGAAGGTATAACCGAGCCATCCTGCAGCCTTGGGCTTCTTCTGTGGTTTTTGCTAAAGATGACACAGCCAGCTGGAGATATTGCGCGGGCTTCCGGCAACTTAACAGGATCAACAAAAAAAGACGTGTACCTGCTCCCACGCATAGACCACGCTCTGGATTGTCTTCACGGCGATGAGTTCTTAAATCGACCTTCCGTCAGGGTACAGGCAGGTCGCCGCTGACATCGACCGTGAAAAGGCCGCTTTGTTGCACCTTATGCCTTTTATCACTTTAACGCCATGCCCTTCTGTTCATGCAACGGCCTGGTCACCTTGGGACGCATGATCATAAACACCCTCTCGCATGGTTTTAAACGGTTCATTTCACGGAGTTATCTTGATGACGTCATTCTAGAGAATGCACGAATACGAACCAACATGTCGTTGTACAACACTTGCTTCTCCTCTGTAGAGCGTGTAGAAAGTAAAGGAACCTTTTTTGTGCTTTCAGAGGCCTTTCCTCTAGAATGCGTAATGTTTCTTAAAATGTTCTTCGAAAGGTTTTACCGACCATCTTCAACGCGAGGAAAGGTAAACTTCCTTTGTCTTTAAGACATATAGAGGGAGATGGGGGAGAATATGGTCACACTGATTTGAGCGGCGAAACACGTAACTTTCTGGCTTGAGGTCGATGGTCTGCAATTGCCGACAAATTTTTTACTATGTGAATAGTTTGTTCTTGGCTGTGCTGTTGCTGCGCGTTTTTTCCTGCAGTTGATGTTCCAATATTTGAGCCTCGCTCTTCCAGAAACAAAAAAAAAAGAAATTATTTTTTTCTTCTTTTGTCCATTTATTTGATATACCGAACTCCAAAAAAAAAAATCTCCAAAGCTATGTTTCTGCGCTTCGTCTCGTCTTTAAGTTCTCTCACGTTCTACCTCCTACTGGCCTCCTGGTTAGCTCTGCAGTTCTAGAGTCACCACTATGAAAATGCGACGGCACTTGGTTCGATAGGTCAGACTAAGCGCGAATTTCTCTTCAAGTGTAAAGCTTGGCATTCGAAGAGCACGCCTGCTGTTTACCGTAGCTTCACGATGTATTTTGGCGAAATGTGTTTTTCTTTTTCAACAGAATGCAGCAGTTGGCGCGACATGCTTGCATCTATTGCCCAACAATCTGATTCCTATTATGCTTTTTTTTTTTCTTTCTCAAGAGAGTTGGTATAAGGAGCAATTTAATCTCGTATGCCTTGCCAAGCATCCGTTTATTCACTTTGCTACGAAAAATTAAACGGCGTCGCGCATAATACTACATTCGCCAAGCTATACGAGTTGCCGTGACTATTAGTCACGTAGACTTTGCAGGCTGTGTACATAAAACTACCACGTCACTATTTACCTAAAGCCGTATGCTTTATACGCTGTGTTTCTGCAACGAGACACCAATTTTCCTAAAACGGGAGACTGGAGAAAAAAATTTGGGTTGTTTGGCGAAGAGGGATTATAGGATTGGCGGTGATAACAATTTGCACAGTTTTTTTGCCGAAACGTCACTCTTGAGAATTTGAATATTTGCCACGCTACGGTTACCATTTAACATGGGATCGAATTATAAAATTAAGGTCGGCCCGTACGCAGACGATGTCCACATCAGTAAAATTCTGAAAGAAACAACCTTGCTAAGATATGCGTCTTCAGAAGCCATTTCGGTTTGTAGGTGATCAGTCATTATGACACCATTCTCATAAAAAATATACAGTTGTTACCATTACTGCAGAATCTCTCCTGAACTTCACAAGTTGATGAGAAGTTTTCCGCTTGGAAGCCATGCTCTTGTAATGCTTCTTCGTTCCAAACAGAGAACCAAATCTTTATCTCGTCACCAACACCCGCAAAACGTTCCGTAGTCAGTGCTAGCTGTCGCTAACATTTGGTTGGATCGTTCCACGCAATTTCCTATAATTTATGCGGCGACACTTTGCTACATCACGCAAGAGATCTTATGGTACGTCCAAATGTCTCTCATGTTATTTGTCTCCCGCATTTTTTTAACTTCTTTTCTTAAGCTCCCTTTGTAGTTTTATGTTTTGTTGAAAAATCCGAAGTTTTGTTATTGTTTAATGCACTCATCTGCTGCTGTTCTGTTCATTCATCCCTTGTCTCCTAAAAACATTTATTATCGTAAATTTTACATTTTCCCGTTGTTGTCTGTATTATTAATTCTAGTCATTATGCACAGGAGGTCCCATTTTACTTTCTAACTACGGGATCACCTTCTGCATATGCTGATCATGTAATTATTCCCATTTTCGTCATGAACAAACTTATTCTGATTTTGATCCGGAAGCGCTTCTGCACAGCTCCAGCAGTGACGTCTAGCTGCATAGCAAACCCTGTTTAACCGACGCAAGGCTGTTGCTCACCAATTGCTGTAGATTTCGGGGGCGTTTCTCCTAACGGATATCCGGTCTGTCGTTCGTCTGCCTACGTTTCCAAAACCACCCATGACCGCGCACAGTTCCCGCTCGCTCATATATTAACGTCCCTTCTCTCTGCTTTGCTCGATATCAGATGCATGGCAAGACTTTTGGCGTTCGCGTTTGCTTCTACCATTACCAGATAGTCAGAGACAAAGAAGTGGGGCAAGGCACGGCTTGCGCAAAACACGTAGCAATTACGGAAGCGGTACACACACCTGTAATGAGTTCTCTACAGCCGTATACTAGTATAATAGATTATCTTTACCGGACCTTTGAACTCCGCAGCTAGATAGGCGGATAGACGGACGTACAGATTTTTGTGATCTTGTGTTCTGAAAAGCGAACCTCCGCACGGCACGCTAGCATTATTTCAATTAACGCCATCTAACTATGGCCACTATGTCCAGAAGACAAACACTCGATCTTCTCCGCCGTTAGTTAACTGCACGAATCCTGCGAAGTGCATTCAGTACGGAATTCAAAGAGCATAACATAGTTATTCCAATATTCGCTTCGATAAACCACGAATTTAGAAAAGTGCGATATACCAGAAGGTATGCAAAATTCACGCGAACAAACAATAAAACATCACACAAGTTCAAACAAGAAGGCAGTTATTACACACAATTCGTGGACTGAAAATATATATTTTCAATGAAGAGATACGCTACGGCAACTTGGTTTTTCATTTTATTCATTCTGGCTTGCCACAACCGTCGTAAGAAGTCTACGTAATTGCGTAAGTATAAAATCCTCATTAGTAATCTGACGCTAATTTCACAGTTTTTTTTCAGATCGACAAACAATTTTATAAGATTTCTGCGCTTCATATGATTCTCACAGAGAAACCCCATCGGACCTCGTGTTGCACCTTAACACCTGACATCCAATGCAACGAAGCTATTGGCTTGTTTCCATAAAGGCAACATTAAACATTATTGAACACAACGAGACATAATATGGTTCGCTCAACAATATTGATTTTTTGGGGGGGCTGGCGTTGACATAGAAGAAGCAAGAATGATATTGACTATTACAACTGCGAAATTTATCCGCGCAGATCTTATCAAGTAAACAAGTGGGTGCAACGCGTGCAATCCACAACATTCGATTGTTGTTGTTGTTATTGTTGTTATCGTCGTCGTCACCAGGCGTGGTTTCTTAGCGGCTATACTGTTGGACTGCTAAGCATGAGTTCGCGGGATCGAATCCCGGCCATGGCGGCCGCATTTCGATGATAATGAAGTGTGAAAAGACTCGTGTATACGTATACTTAATCTTAGGCGCACGTTAATGAACCCGAGGTGGTCAACGTCTCTGGAGTAATCAGACTCGTGGTATTGGGACGCAAAACCCGATAGTTCTGTTTTGTTTCCTCGTCGTCGTTCTCATCATCGCCTCTTTATTCTTGTGACCATATCTCTAGTGTCCTAACTTCCATCTGGGCTTTTTAAAAAAGCCGCAGCTTTCCGGACCGTGAGCATCGGAAGTTTACGCCGTTCACAGCCTATCGTCAGGACATTAGACGAAGACAAATTGCGGAGTCACAAGAAGCTTGTGTCTGTGTTTCTGCTTGCACTTTCCAACTGCTTCGCATTGCTTTCCTCTTCCGATCTGTAGAGCGTTTTATTTTTCACACACGGGAGGCCTTCTTTTTCCCGATGATGCGATGTACATCTGCGCTAACGACTTGACGAACAATGGGCCATGCTCCCTCCTAGCTGAGATTATTACAAGAGCAGCAATGGCGTACAAGCCCCTGCCAAAACAAGAATTGTATCGCAGATAAAAAAATTAATCAGAAACACGATAACCTCGAACGTTCTGCAGGAACATGAACAAATAATATAACCTACCGGGAACAGTAAAGGCTATCTAGCCGCTCAACGCGGTGGGTAAAAGAAGCACAAGAAAGTACTGAGAATGAGAGTAGAGCAGACAGGAGCACAGTGCGACAAGGGTGGAGCATGTTCGGCTCGACAGCGAAACGCGAAGAGCGTGTAACGCACGCCAGGTGGCGTCGTGATAAATGCCCTCAATATCGGCTGCTGCAGCATGCGGCACTGCGTGTGCCGGCTCAGAAAGGAGCAAAGCTTCATTTTAAGCACTGACATTTTTGTTTATAGTGGACATTGGCGAGAGTGTGAGAGGGTAGTATCAACACTGCCCCGCTTTTAGTTAAAAGATTTTGATATAAAGGTAGACTGAAGGTCCAAAGTTATACGATCAGTTCTTTTGCATTTGACATCCTGTTCCCACCGAAAATTGACAGTGTGTGTGGCCAGTCGAAAGAGAACCACTTGCTGGACAAAGAGCGCGGGTGCATGGGTGGATTTTTTTTTTTTGTCGTTACCAAATTTGGACCAGGCAACGAGCCCTCGTCATATGCCATGCTTCAATAAGAAATATTCAAGCGTTGAGAAATTACGAGCAGTAACTGGTTCCTGTTCTAGTTTTACAGTAACCATGCGCCTTTCTGTAAACCAGATCTTGTTTTACCATTTCGAAGTAGGCAAAACTTGCCGTGGTTGCTGTTCACTTACAGCCACACCAACCGCAGGAAGGCGTAACCCGGGACAGGACCTGTCTTTCTACACTTCATGTAGTAGCTTTCGCGAGTCGCTATCGATAATTTCTTAGAAGCTTTTACGTCTGCTGCAAAAATTTTGCCATGGCGTATCTCATTTATTTGTACGACCAACGACAATACATGTGACTTCTGCCTCCCTTCCGCGCCTCGCCCGCTTTTGAATCAAGACGCTCAAGCACAAAAGTTTCCCGCTTCTCTTGTTCTCTCCTTTTTTTGCGTTTGATGAAACTCTCAGCTTTTGAATAGCGGGGAAGTAGATTCAAGTATACAACAAACGTGGCATGTATGCTGAAAATAAAACGCAACGTCACACTGAGAGATGCATGTATAGGGTTTGGATATAGGACGTCGCGACAGGAGTCTACTATAGAAAAGTTCGTTCAAGTAGATACGGCAAAAAAAAAAATCCAAAGCTCCTGTGCCCTGTTGCCGTCATGCAAAAAAAGTCCAGAGGGAAGAAACATGGCAAGCCGCGATGACAGATTGCACTTTGAAGTGGCGCAAAAGCCGAGATGATTATTTGCTGCAAGCAGCGGGCTGAATGGGGAAGGTGACGCTATCATCTCGTCGGGAGAAAAAGAAAGAAAGATGAAGAACGCATCATCAAGGGGCGGCTGAGCATGGAAAAAAATATCCCATTGAATGTGAAAGGATGCTTCGCTGACTGCGTAGCACGATGGGGAAAAAAATCCAGCAACATAACAGGCGTGAGGCGAGCCTGTTGTTTGGGCGACCAAATGTGCGACACAAGTGACAGCAAGATTTTTGCAGTTTGACAGCGATGTCTTACAGTGCGTAGGAGGCGCATGCGATTGTAAGTATGGTTGTGCAAAAAACAAAGAGAACAGAATCTTGCTTGCGCGTTGTCTTTTCAACTTCTCCTTTCTTAAAACAGTGATTTGGCTTGTTTTTGTTGAACTTCATAACGCACAAGACCGGAAAATACTATTTTGGGTTCAAAGCGAAAAGGGACGCAGACGAATACACATTCGCTTGTGTTCATTCGCGCTATAAACCGAAAATGTGTTACGGGGCCAACTCGCCCAACTTTCCTTTTTTTCTGGCGGGAAATACTACCTCGGAATGACGCAGGAGCTCGCAACCACACAGACGAGAGTTACGGAATAGGGAGTGTCATTTGATAATTGCTATGCTATGATGGAAGATGCTATCAGTGGCTCCGTGCTTTTTTTTCGCTAAGCACTTAAAGTCGGTGGGGAAGAAACCAAAACGGTGCTTTAATTCTTGACGTTAATTTTTTTTTTATTCAACAATTATTTCATTGCTGATGGAATGTCAATTGCGCTAATGAAAGGAAATTAGGTTGCAACATATAGGCTAAAGTATTTTTCTAGTAGCTTTGTGGTAAAACGTTAGTAAACACCACCACATTATACGTAATCAATCTTTGGGTACTCGAGAAGGACAAATTGCGCTATCAGTCAAAGGAAAAAAAAGTTGGCTACTCAATCATTAAAAAAAAATTACAATAGTAAAATAGCAATGGCGAAAAGCAAGATCCTTTACATGACCTAGAAACGTGATTAAGCATACAAAATGAAGTTTTGTTTCACTCAAAATATAAAAAGAAGCGCTGCACAGTCACAGCGTACGTTGCAGGAGAAGCTCCATCGGAGCTCCATTTTCGGCACCACGCACTGCAGAGTCCTCGCGGCGAAGTGTCTTCGCGGCGAAGTTTCCTCGCGTCATTTTCACGAGAACAATGTGAACAGTCCACCCAGCGTCGACGGCGAGCTGCGGGTTGTTCTGCTCTCTGCACAGCGGTCCGTTGAGCTCGATGTAATCCGGTTGCAACCGTTCTCGTACGTAGCTCTGCGATTCGCTTCTTCAGCAGCGGTTCGTACTTTGCGAGCAGGCGCTATACGTGTGTCGAGGAGTAAACACATATATCCAGACTGCCTGGTGCATATGTCTCATCCCTTGACCTGTTGCACGGTAAATTGCTGTTGATGACGATGATATTAATGTTTTATTGGCATACCATTTGAAAGTAGTTGGTGTCAAACAGTCGTCTGGCCTGCTTGATTTAACCAGATCCAGCTACATGCAGCATGAAACTGCTACATGCAACTGCTACATGTCTCGATACCTGGTGGAATGTAACGGAACTTCAATGCAAAGCTTGTATCAACGGTGCGCGACGCGCACGTCACATCGCGTGTCAAATGGCTAGATAAGATGTTAATGAAAATGATGACGATTTCAAGGCATTCCGTTTGAAACAGGATGGTGACAGTCATCTAGCCTGCTGGAATTAATCAGGTAGGCCGTACATATTTATCATTGCATCAATATTTACACATCTCAACAATCTGTTTTCTTCCTCAAGATTCTCTGTGTACCTTGTGCCGCTACGTATGCAACTGCTATATGGCGTGCCATCTGGTGTAATAATATGAAAGCGCAACTAAAAGGGCACGTATCTCACATCGCAAGACAAGTGGCACGGTACGGTACTAATGATGATAACGATTTATTTATATTCCCTGTGAAACGCGGCGGTGACAGTCACGTAACTTGGTTTAATGAGCTATACAATATATATAACGCGATGGCATTAACGGCCCCGTGCGCAGGAAATCCATCGTTGGCGGCGTTGTCCGTGGGAAAAATAAATAATAGCGAACCACAACCACGCAAGGCCTCCACGTGGCCCGCAGGTATTACCGCACTAATTGAATTTCTCAAAGTAAGATGCGCCACAATATTCCTAAAGTCCGACTAACAAAGAACCTATAGGCATGATAGCGTCGGATTACGATTTTAATGCACCAGACAATAACTTGAATATACGAGAAAACATAATTTTGTTACGTGGAAACTCAAACACAAGCCACTTCTTCCTGGCTTACGGAGGTATGAACCATCGATGAGTCACTAGTTGCTGCCTCTATCATTGCTCTGCCCTGCACTGCCGCACAAGAACTTCCGCGGGTGAACTTATCGCTTTAGAGTGCAGCTCCTGTAGCGCTAAGTCCCTTCCACTCGGCCCGTCTATTCCCATCGGTGTCACTCGAGAGAGTTACGAAAGAGTGACCCTAAACACGCTGTGCCATCTAGCAACACCGTCCTAGATGTGTGTGAACATATATTCAGATGAGGACGAGCAGCAAATTTTAATCAATAGAAAGCAGGAGAGGTCAGCCTGGAGAGAGTGCCTCTACTGTGCTACTCCTTACTGGGGTAAGGGAAGTGGAAGATACAGGGAAAAGGAGGTCGCATGTGATTATGATGTAATACAATAATCTACTTTATACAGGGTGTTCAACACGCGGATGCGCGCCTTAGACACCCTACACGCGGGAGTGATCTTCCTCACACAAGACGTTATCGAGCAAACAGATTTCGCGCTGTCTTCACGCCTCACAGATCCCAGAGATGAGCGCCCTAGCCAGTCTCGCTTAAGTAATCTTGTGGTGCGTTGGGCGTGGTCAACTCTTCTTCAGACGCCTTAAAGGGGTGGGAAGAAGTGGAAGCCCAAGTTGGCAACACGAGACGAAATTGCCTGAATATGTGGAATATATGTGAAATATATGTGAAATATTCCGCGTTACACACGAGATATCGTAATATTTTTTTATCTTTGAAGCGAGAGAGAGAGAAGGGAAGAAGGAAAGGCAGGGAGGTTAGCCAGACTGAGTCCAGTTTGCTACCCTACACCTGGGGAGGGGAATGGGGAGTGAAAGAGAGAGAGAGAGAACTTAGGTGTAGAATGTCTATAGTCGGGCACTCAAGTCTGTTGCCTTCAGGTAGTGAACAAGCGCTCGAACAACACATGCCTAAGGACCAAGTTAGCGTCATTGAGGTTCATCGAAGAACATAACATAACCTGTGTCATGTACTGAGTGACCTAAGTTAATGTGACGGTTAATTCAGAACGGGGTTCGCTGAATACAGCAGTCCGATGCTTAATATATTAAACAGCACCGAAGACCGGTAGGAACCAAGATGCCAAATTTGGACGAAAATAGTTATAGAGCGGGCCGGGCGGATACGTCTCTAAGTGAGCATGAAGTTTCCAAAGAAAGCTAATGGCATTAAAAGATAGATACCGGTAACTGCGTCAGGTATCTTGAGAAGGCTAATCACATTAGAAGTGCATTTATAAATTCAGCAACATCTCACCCATTTACACTCACAATTGTAAATGTTAACTTACCTGGACATATGCTGTACGCAATCAATTAAAAAGGAAACCTGCTTGAACTAGAAGAAAAATAGACGAATTTGCTTTGCATGGCTTTTGTCTTCAGCCTAACACCAGATATCTAACCACTTTTCCTTGGTTCAATATGCGTAAACTATCTTTATCACACGCGTTGGTAACTTTGAAAATGATACTTTCGGATGCTTCAATATTCGCGAATGATTATCACATGTCTCTCCTTTCCCGTTCGTGATTGACTAATCCGAAATTTAGCAAAAGGACCGTGAAGCGGCGTTAAGTTTCGCGCGTTACACTATAACCCGGTTTTCTACCGGGTGTCCCAGTTAACATGGACCAAGGTTTAAAAAGCCCCAAGAGCTCCAGAGAAATCGTACCGACTGCATAGTAGCGGCAGTCGTGTGTACTTACAGCCAGTATATATTTCATCCCGAATAATTAACTGATTGCTTTTAATTAGTGCACTTTAATTGTTGCTTTAATCGCAAACGTGTCAATGACAAAGTTGTAGGGCACGTTGAATAGCCTCCCAATCAAGCATTTATTTCGTGCTTAACTGTGTGACTAGGTGTTTTTTCCAAGAGAAAACAAAAAAGCCCGCGAAATTTGCGAAATATAAAAGATGCGCGCTCCCGCGCCGCCACTCAAGCGCCCCAAAGCAACCTTTGAAAGACATACGGCTGCGTTCGTTTATCGCCGCATCGTAAAAGGCCTCGTCATGCGTAGGATGGCTCGAGAGGTTTCGCGATAACCTGGTGCGATAAGCATCAGCATGTGCGGTCGCAAGAATGATACGCTTATCAATTCGTCAGCGGCGTGTGCTCCTGATGCCACGACCATCACATAGCGCGAAGCCTTGTATCGAGTTACTGCCGCTAGTAAAGCCTTGTATTCGTGGCTATTCGCCTGAGTAGCGTGGCGCGGGCGAGTGTGTATTTCGTATTTTGAATGTTTCGCGCGCTTTTCTTTTTGCTCAGAAAAACCAACGATGCAAAGCAGAGCACGAAAGAAATGCTTGATTCGGAGGTTGTTTGAGGTGCCCTACAACATTCTATATGACATGTTTGAGATTGAAGCAATAATAATTATGTTCACTGATTAAAAACAAATAAATAACCTCGGGATGAAATAAATACTAGTTGTAAGTACACAGGACTGCGGATCCTATGCAGTGGGTACGATTTCTCTAGAGCTCTTGGATCTTTCTTTTTTCTTTGAGATCTTCGTCCAAGTTAACTGGGACACCTGGTGTAACTCTACTTTTCGCAGTAAAATGAGTCACATGTGACTGGGCAAGTACAATCGCCGTAATAATTTCTTTAGATTGCACCGCAATCTATTTCATAAACGCATACACCGACAGCGCCACGTGGGTGCCATCTGCGTTTTAAGACAGCACAGCGTTGCCGCTGGGGGCTATGTGAAAATTATTGAACCGCTTCATTTCTGGCGCCCGCGTATTTGCATCACAAAGGACCCCGCAACGGAAAAAGCGAGGGCTGAAGCCAGTGGGGCTCTTGCTGACGCGAGACAGGGCCTTTCGTGACTCATCGACGTTGCAATTTTTTTCAGCGACAGTGAATATATCAGACGCTTAGCCCTATGTATTGCGCTCCAACCTCCCTCCCCCCCGTTTTTTTTTATTGTGGCTTATAAGTAAATAAAACCATATGGTGTGCAATAGCGTCCCATGTGGCCTTCCATCGCCTTTGAGAGCTAGCACTGGATGGATGCTTTTACGTGGAATACACCTTTGCAGGATAGCCCGGAGAACGAGCCTATGCCTGCACGTGGGAACCAATATCGCCCTCTACAGCTCTAGCACTGTGATTGCGAATGTAATGCCGAATTCACAGAGCTTTTCGTTAGCAAGTGCTCTTGGCCACTGGCGGCCGGTGTCGCTAAGAATGCCTCCAGCGTCAGGATTGTCTGGAGATTGCTCTTAGAAAGGCTTCTGTTATAATATTTTGAGGGGTACGAGCCCGGTTCTTTTAAAAGCTAATATTTTCGAGGTGGACCTTCCCGAAATTTTATGGCCATGGTGGCTGCTGCTGGGTAGTTCTGTACTAACCCTACGAATGTGTGGCTGGCATGCTAGATTCTTCACGGAACTGTGCAGTGAAACAACAGAGGTAACTCCAAAAATATCCTCAGGGCATCAACTAGGCACTTTCGAGTGCGTAAGCTCCTTATTAGGGCCAAACATTCTATGATTTTTTTTTCTGCCGGTGTTTGTTACGTTGGCTCTGTCAGTTTCTTGCCGAATAAGGTAGGCCGGTCCTAGAGAAAGTGCAGTAGTAAACAGGGACGCTGATCCTGCAGATCACGTGACGTAAAGTGGGTCCTTCCCGGAGGCAGTGTAAACCACTGTAGTGGAGGTCACCTGGGCACATGTAGGAGGTTTTTCTTTTTTCTTTTTTTTTTAGGGGAGGGGGCGGGGTTTTTCGATCTGCGGGGAACCGACAAGCGTAATCGTTGTCGTGGTAGCTGTGCTGCGGAATGCACTTCCCAATGTTTAATTGCACTCCAAAGTGCTTAATTGCACTACCAACTGTTCGCACTACCAAGTGTTTGCTCTACTAAGTGTCTGCACTACCAATTGTTTGCACTACCAAGTGTTTGCACAACCAATTGTTTAATTGCACTACCAATTGTTTAATTATCCGCTTCACGAGAGGTATACGCTTAAAACGGGTTCCGAAATGTACGTTTCATCTGAATGTTTTTGCCCAATCATATGAATGTGAAAATTACACGTGACGATGGTCGTTCTTGTAATTGTGAAGAAATGTCAAATCACTGAGTAGTTTATTTTTCAGCAAGCGTGGTCCCGCATGCCTGCATCAGACACCAGATAGACTGGTTTTCTCATCTTTAAACAACCGCTTCGTGTCTTCGTTTTTTTTTTTTTTGACGTGGTATCGGGACCACTCTATAGCGCAAAAACAGTAGCAGCGCTCTAACATATCTTATGATGTGAAAGCCCGAAACAAAATAAAGTGCAGCTTCAGTATACAAAAGACGCCATATGTCGTCATAATTTTTTCATGATAATTGCCAACAATTGTAGTCACCTTCATGGAATGACCCAGTAAACATTACCTCGGGTCCTCGATAAAGCTTGTAGAAATAATTCCAGGTAAGAAAATATCATCAAATATATAAACAAAGAAAGGGGCCGCACAATACCGTGCAATTTCACAACTTTATGTTAAGCACCATTGTTTATGGCCCCTTTAGGTATGCAAACAAAGCACCAGGCCTCCTAGACGCGATATAAATGGCGGGTCTCCTAAATTATGTCGCGAAGACGGGCGAAACCTAAGGGGGACATCGTCGAATCAAAAGCATATAGATAAGACGACCCAATGGTCGCTGTAGCAGGGCAAAGCACCAGAATATAACGTATAGATTACGGCTGAGGTTTAAAAGAAAACAGAACTGTAGCATTCTTGAGGCAAGGAATGCCAGCAATCTTCCCCCTGTATACGTTACGCTTGTGCTGTATACTACACAGCCTCGTACGGCCCGCAAACAAAGCGCAGGTTCGCGAGATAAAGCTCGAAATCTCGCCAGCGCAGGCCGAGAAAAAAGGCCAGACGGCGGATAGGCTTATACGTGCAGCGATGTTCCGGCAGACGTGGTTTACGTGATAAAGCGAACCACCGTTTTACCCGTTCACCTCTCGCGGGGATCCTGTCGAATGGGCCTTTGCCCTATATCGACAAATAGCTTTCGACACGCTTGGCGCTGGGCATGTCTCCTCAAGAGGATACCGTGTGCTACCCGATAAGGTAACGCTGATGGATGGTTAGCGTCGTCTGCTCAGTCTCCACGATTCTGTCGTGTACGTTCAAAGTTGTCGTATGTTACCTGGCTGTAAATTGTATATGTATGCGAAGGTATAGCCAGCCGTCAGGTTGCTGCTGCATGGAAGGCACTTGAACGTTGTGCCTTGAGGATGCGGAAGAAAATACGCCCTGGTTCTCTTCTTAGCGAAAAAGGGGGGCGTAAGACGATTAGGCACAATGTGCCCCAGGTAACGAAGGAACATCAGGCAAATAATCGTAACTGCTAAAAGAGTGCCGCCTATGTTGTTCCAATACACTATCGCACCATTAGCGGCTGTTATTTTTGCTGATAAATTGAGCGTTACAGCGGCCACCTGACTTTTGTATTTTATTCGCAGTGTATATACCAAGTATATAAAGCGCCAGTTTCACTACGTAACGAAAGCATTTGATTTGCGTTACAGTAAGTAAATAGATGGTAAATAAATCGCCATTAGCTGTATATATATGAAAGAATCCACGAGCAAGAAGCTAACGTATAAATCCGATGGCTTTTGTGTTGCATTTAAGTGCAGCCGATGTGAGACAATATATATGAAATGTTTTCACTTCCCCTATGGCAGAAACTTTCTGTATGTTGAGGAGAAGAGCCAATTGGTCAGCTCTTTGGCGATTCACATTCAAAAAGGAAGATTGAAGATTTTGACAAAACACAGTAAAAAGCAGGGAAGGGAAAGCAATGCAATGCTTTCAAGTGAATACAATGCAATAGAGTTGGCAAACACAGAAAATTCGTTATATTCTTTGTATCTGATTCTGTTTTCTTTTTTTCGTTTTTTCGTGCGTCATCGCTGCCTTGAAGGAGATAACTCAATTTATTTCGCTGTGAAGGGAATAAAACAGTATTCTCACCGACAAAAAAAGAAATCCGTTTTTTTTTTTAGTCAAACAAATGTCTTGTCCGTAACTTTCTTCATATCATTATGATATATTTAATTATATCTGAAAGTCGAACGAAACTTTCAAATATCTCTCGAGTGCTGTGTCTGCTGAGATTGGCGGCTGGGTCTACGAGGTATGGAAATCTACAGGATCTGAGTAAAATTTTGGAAAATAAGTGTACGTAAGCGGCATCACTCATCTACGATCAGCCGACATAGGAACATGTTGCTCAGAATGAAGCAATTGAGCCCTACCAAGTAAATGTGCCTGCACACTTGCGCATCTGGTCGTCATCAGGCAAGGAAATATTCTTTTTCTTGATATAGACCCAGTTATGTATAGAATATTGCCTGAGTGCTTATGGAAAGTGCTGTTGCACGCATCTGCACGTTTGGTCTCATCCAATCTGGAATGCTTTTCCGGCCAGTGGAATAATATTCAGTTTCCGACATTTCCTTGCCCATTCTTAATAACTAATAAGCATTTAGCGTAAACTTGTAGTCATCGCTATATGATAGCTACCGAAACGCATGACTGGACTGTAAAGGTTTACACAAGGCATTCGCACATCCACATACCGTAATGCCCACATGCGAAGTGTTGCTGTAACTACAAGGGCAACAAGTGGTTATGAACAAGTTCTAACAATACAAAAACGCGATGCTGCTTTCTAGACGAGCCTGAACGAATATAGTGCTTTAAACCAGTAAACGTAGTTTGTGGAGTACAAATATCATATACAGCGTGATTACGATGATACAAAATTGATGAACAATTCTCCTTAACTAAGGCACTGTAGAAGGTCCCCCCCCCCCCCCCAAGAAAAAAAGAAAAACAACTATTGCATAGGCTTTCATAGGATACCAATGATTTGGCTCTCTTAGATTAGGGCTGATTGACGTCGAAGTTCCAAGTTGCAAGTCGTAATACAGATTCATGTCTTAAGCTTGAAAGTCCACATTGCATACTAGCATGCTCAAAGCGTATTCCAAATATGACAAGGCATTTCGCTCGTAAATTTGGCTACGTCATTGTTCGCACTCCAAATTTAATCGTAGTGGCGTCACCATGAATCTAGTACCTGTCTGGTACTTCGCGCTTCTTGTTCGACTTGCGTAGAACGGTCTAATATTATTCTACTGGACCAGTACAGCAGAAGTAAAATATCGATGCTTGTCTGCTTGGTTGGTTGAATATATGACGCACAATTATTTTTATATATCTAATGCATTGTTTGTCACATCATGAGACCCGTCGTGGCTGCTCAGTGGCTATGGGTTTGGGCTGCTGAGCACGAGGTCACGGGATCCAGTGCCGGCCATGGCGGCCGCATTTCGGTGGAGGCGAAATGCGAAAACACCCGCGTACTTAGATTTAGACCCGCCGTGGTTGCTCAGTGGCTATGGTGTTGGGCTGCTGAGCACGAGGTCGCGGGATCGAATCCCGGCCACGGCGGCCGCATTTCGATGGGGGCGAAATGCGAAAACACCCGTGTACTTAGATTTAGGTGCACGTTAAAGAACCCCAGGTGGTCGAAATTTCCGGAGTCCTCCACTACGGCGTGCCTCATAATCAGAAAGTGGTTTTGGCACGTAAAACCCCATAATTTAATTTTAATTTTTTACTTAGATTTAGGTGCACGTTAAAGAACCCCAGGTGGCCAGATTTCCAGAGTACTCTACTACGGCGTGCCTCATAATCAGAAAGTGATTTTGGCACGTAAAACCCCATAATTTAATTTTAATTTTAACATCATGGGCTCCAAGATATGTGCCGACATGATACTCCTTAATAACTAGTTATTTTATATTCATTACATTTATTGACATATCTTTTTTCGGTAAGTCTGAATACCATTTTCATCCGGTAGCAAATGTGTGTTTCTTGAAGTGTCGTTATAACGAAAGCACTACAGAGTTTCAGCAATTAAACGGACATTTAGTATTGGTCCATGTACTTTCTAGTATAGTCACCTTTCTGCTGCAATCGAGCCCTTACTGCAGAATTAGTAAGAGTCTTTACGTTTACACAGAAATCTTACTTTGTGAGTGCGGTGACAGTTGGTGAGGCATTAAATATAGAAATATGCGTTTAAACCAAGAATGTCAGATTGAAGGAATAGCTGAAAAGGGGAACTGTAGATCAACCTCCATTTCTACAGAAGATTTTAGCTAAAAATGGAGGAAAGGGCAACGTTAAATACAAGGACGTGAACGACGTGGGCGAATATATTTCAGTGACTTCCCATCGTAAAAAAAACTGTTTGCCATTGAACAGCCTTCACTGGCCATTTAGCACGGCAGCGAGCTGATAATGAATTACGGCTCCTCATTGATCGTCTATAGAAGGCAGCCAAGCCTACGTTACTCGACACAGTTCCCGCAGACTGCCTTCATTCTGCCAGGGAACGGGCCTTTTCTCTGTGAGAAGGCCACGTGTTAGCGACAGAGCGTATCTCTTCATAGTACCCACCGGTCTACGTGACGTCATCCATTTAGCGTGTCACAATGATCGTACCTCGGGACACTCTGGTTTCTCGCGGACTCTCGCCCGTGTGCGCAAGCTGTACTGATGGCCACCACTGTCGGTGGTGGTACCACTGGCGGTACCAGTGGTCGTATGCCAAAAAAAAGAAAAGAAAACGAACTCCACCGCAACTACTAACGCGGCTCCTTTTTCGTATTTCGTAGGCTTTCTATAAAACTTGAAAAAAAAATTTAAGCAGTACGTATTGAGCAACCGAAAAGTAAAAGTTTTATTACACGTAAATAAACCCATGCTCTCCGGCAAGTGGGGGTAGCCAGTGCCTCAGCGATTGGCAGCAGCCATCTTTTATTCCTTTTGCAACGGGGCAGCCTGCGGCTATTCAGAAGAAAATTCATCTTTAACGCGTACACGTCAGTTCGACGCCGTGAGTTCTTGCGGTTTTGTGACGTCGCGTGACAGGCAGGTGAAGTGGGCGCAGCCCGAAAACTTTTGACCAATAGCCGAGGGCTAATGGCGAAAAGGCGTCGAATGAGAAATAAATATTTTTCTTTTGTTTGGTCAAATGCTGCATAATCCGTGTGTGCACATCGTATCAGATGGGGAGCTATTACGGTTTCCGTGACGTCGCGTGACAGACAGGTGAAGTGGGGGTGGTCCAAAAATATTTTTTTGACCAATCGCGGAGGGCTGATTGCAGAATTTGAATAGAAAAGTTTGGAATAGTTTTACGTTATAGCACCCCAGGCTGCATTACCGCTACACTCCCCGGGAGCGCGAAGCCTGCTTTAGTGAGGGTAGAACTAAGTTTTTTTAATAAAGTAGCACTGTCGCTGGAAAAAAACGACTTTGTTTTTGTTTTATCTTCTTGCAAAACAGCGCGAGCTGCGACAAAAAAGAAAGCGTTTGCTCCGCTTGTCCAAGTCAGCACTTAAGGAGGGCACGCAAATTATTCTTCCTTAGGGGAGAGTATTCTGCTGGTGTTGATCCAGTTACCGAGGCTCAGGGTGGTGAATCTGTGTACCAGTTAGTTACGTGCAACTGCGCTAACGCGAACCTGACTTTCCAGACGCCGATATGTGCTAGCAGGAGCGAAGTACGCTTCACCAAAACGTGGGTCTGGTGTGCTCAAACATTGTAATAGACTTCGCTACACCTGCGCAGGTTTTCCTCGATTCGGGCCCGTGCTTGCTGCAACGGTGCTCCGCGAAGCGCGACCACACGCTCGCGTTTTGATCATGAGAGTGGACGAGTGTGTACAAAGCCACAAATACGCTAACGCGTTTCTTAATATTCACCAGCATATGCGACTGCTTTTGACGAACATAACAACGAACTTAAGGAAGGGAACTGCGCTAAAAAAGACACCGACGAGTAATGACATGGACGGGCGCAATCCATGTCATTACTCGCCCGTGTCTTTTTTAGCGCAGTTTCCTTCCTTAAGTATGTACGACCGACTCGCCCAACAACGTGCTCTCCTGAATAACAACGAACGCCTCATTTCGTGTGCCCGTGCGTTTTCTGCGACCTTGTCCCTCTCTCCTTTTCGACGTCTTTTATTCGCACTTATCCCATCCCCAACGCAAGATGAGTAACCGGGCTCAGCGCGGTTAGACACCCTGCCTTTCCCTCATACATTCTTTCTGTCTTTGCACTCATTCTGTCAACCACCGTGGCTGCTTAGTGACTGACTCTGGTGCAGCGCTGCTAAGCACGAGGTCGCGGAATCAAATCCCGGCTATGGCGGCCGCATTTCGATGGGGGCGAAGTACAAAAACACCCGTGTACTTAGATTTAGGCGCACGCTAAAGAACCCCAGGTGGTCGAAATCAGTCCGGAGTACCCAACTACAGCGTGCCTCATGATCAGATTGTGGTTGTGGCACGTAAAACCCCATATTTTTTCTTTCATGCAGTCATCTTTTCTGAGAATCTTACCTCTTACGAGAACTTGTGCGCGTTGCAAGAGTTTCGAGAAGTACTAGAAATGTGCCGTGAAAGTGACTGCTCTTCCCCAAGTTACCGCACAGTGTTTATATGCATTGCTGAAAAGAGCCAACTCGAACACCATTGCACTTCGGAACAAATCACGAATTCGTGTTTAACAAAAGTGTTACTAGCATTTACGTAGCGCTGCGCTAACTCTTTAAAGGGGCAACTAGTAAAAACTTTGGCAAATAATTTTCTAATTTGCAATTTGGTAGCGTAAATCCTAATGTCAACAACTGCCATAAAGCTTGTACCTTACCTGATAAAAAATGCACCTGGAAAGATCAACTCTGGAGCAGGTTCGTGACACAGCAAAACTCATTGCATCGGTCGACACACTACGCCATGTACTAAGATCTACCTTTGCGTGGTGTAGTGCTGCGTGTATCTTCTCGTACGAGCGAGAATCGGTGAATGCGAAAAGAGAACGTTACCACTGAGAGTTGTGTATGTTCTGTAATACGTTCAGTATGCGATTACGGGAAAGCTCAGCTGTAATGGGGCCTTGCGATGATCGCATGTAAGAACATGCGGACAACAAGCCTTGTCGGGTATGGACGCTGTCTGTATGACTCAAATGTTCTGCACCGAACTACTGAGACAGAAACGCAGACCCACCCTCGCATGGTTATTTCGTTGAGGCAGTGAGATTGGCTGGGAGAATGCAGAAAGAAATACAAAATTGAACGCAAGTATGGCCGCCAAGGTATGGGAGCTTGCAACGTTGCCGGAATTCTGCTTCCTCTTTGCTTCATGATTGATTCCGCAGTCATGGTAAAGCCAAGGGAAGACAACACGGGGGGGGGGGGGGGGGGGGGGGTACGGGAAACCTAGAAAACGGTAAAAATATCCAGGAAAAAAACGACAGAAGGGAGAATAGACAATAAAGAAAGAAAAAAAGGGAGAGAACACGGCTGTCGGAGTTTCCAATCGTCTCACAGCGATCTCATGGACGTAGAAAAAAAAAACGGTGAAAAACAAGTGGATCAGCCAATGTCGTACCACGCAATGGTTTCAGTTTCTCCCGCTCTTGCATGCGTCGGCAAACCCTTTCAGTGCGCTAGTTGTATTGGCGGATTTAGCTAACTTGCAACAGTAAGCATTACTTGGATTGTCCAACTCCGGCCAGCTTGCCTATTATTTTCGTTGCCCGCAGACTTGCTCTACCGTTTCAGCAGGCGCGCGTCTTCCCACAAAATCCAGCTTATCTCTGAAGTTGCCTGGGCTCACTAGATGAAGAATAATGAGCGTGCGAATATTTGAAATTCCTAATATAAATCTAATTGTCTTTTTTATTCCGCAGTGTTTGGATTTCTTGAAAACGATGTGCGATGCTGCAGTATTACATTTGGATACTTTAACGAGCACTACACTTTACTGCATCAATCTGCACCATCGTGTTTCTTACTTCCTCCAATTTTTTAGCATTACCTTGAACTTAAGATTTCAGCTTTAAATAAAGACAACTGAGCCCATAGCGCAAGGGTACTAAAGCTCATTGTGAATAACTGATCAGGCCACAAGACATGAAGGTTTGCAGTATATCCTTTGCTTCATTACTTTCATTGTTATGGCACAAGAAATGCGGTCCCATTTCCTTTGTTTCTCATTTATAAGCTTTTCAATCACATCTTTGTTTATTGTGCGAGCTGATGCCACGAAAGCTTTATATCTGACTTTTTATGATATTCAATTCGACATTCAGAGGTCGTCTGCGCGAGTATTCATATTCAGTTCGATTCCATTGAAAGTATTTCGGTATTTGGCCACCCGTAAAGATTAAGTAAAGAATCAATAGGCGGCGTCAAAATAAACGGTTTTGAATATTTGGACAGACTTTCACCTTTACGACACCCGCCATGGTTGCTCAGTGGCTATGGTGTTAGGCTGCTGAGCACAAGGTCGCGGGATCGAATCCCGGCCACGGCGGCCGCATTTCGATGGGGGCGAAATGCGAAACCACCCATGTACTTAGATTTAGGTACACGTTAAACATCCTCAGGTGGTCGAAATTCCCGGAGTCCTCCACTACGGCGTGCCTCATAATCAGAAAGCGCTTTTGGAACGTAAACCCCATAATTTAATTAACCTTTACAACATGTGGAGCATTCACCGAAGGCTATAGTGCATAATGTGGATCTTAACCGCCCGCATATTTGTTGCCCCCCCAGTAAGGTTCCAATTAGGACGTGGCAGTTGCATACTCAAGTACATTGGGCTAAACGAATGTAATTGTCTGGGTAACACTGCCACTATAATATAAAGCCACACCGCTGCGCATACGGGATAAAAATGTGCAAGTGTTACTTGTATTCTACCATAATTCTGAGGAAGGCTGTAAGTGCGAGGCTATTTAACTGTGGCTCCTCTAATAGCTGGTAATTCTATACGAGTAGCTCTGCCCTGTCAATGTTTCCTCCTACTTTCTTTCTTACTTTCTTCTTACTAAGAGTGCAATGCAGCCTGAAAAATAAAAAAAAGTAATATCGAAAGTAGAATGCCAGAGATGAGATAGGAAATATTGAAGAGAGGGAAAGACGAGCCTAAAGCGGTCGTTCGGGAAGAATGCGAGTCGTGCGTGCTCCTTGCTGCCTCGTAGACCGAAGAATTCGGAAATTGAATGTGCGCTTTGTCGGAACTCCCATCTGTACGGCTGAGGCACGTAGCTACAAGTAGCGGGGGGTTCATCCGGGGATGTTGGGGAAGAAAATTGTGGTAGGAATCCTAGGCGCAGGATCCCTCTCAAAGTGGCGGTGAAAAAACTACGTCGTGGAAGACGTGCGCCGTCTTTTAGTCGGTATAGAAGTCGTTCTTCCATATGCTTCGAGATGCTTACAAAATGACAAAAAAGAAATGCCGCCTTTTCTTCGGCTCTATGCCTCGTGACATTGTGTATAACTTCGGAATGCGATGTTAGGGAACATCAACCGAAGTTCTCGCTCCCTATTTTGGCATGCGCGCAATTGGAAAAAAGTAAAATCAGCCGCATGTGCCCTAATAGGCCGCGAATGCATCGGGGGAAATTCACAGAGAAGAAAGTGTTCGCGGCTGCAATTTCCCGTGTGGCTTAGCGAATGACCCTATTAGGTGGAGATGCCTTTGTGTTTAATGAGAGCTAGCCTTTAGAAATGCTGCGGTCATGTGAAGGCGCAGTTTGGGAGGCGGGCGCTTCTCTCTTCGTTTTACCAATAGCACTTTACCGTTAGCAATTTGTTCTGCCTCCTAAAACTGCAGATGGTTTGTTGGTACAAGCCTGTCAGACAATTTTAGAAGGCATTTTTGCTCCTAAGGTGGCTAAGAGCTTCAAGCAATTGAGAAGCTGCTATAATGAAAAATACAGCGGCGTCTCACATTCTCGAAAATAGTTAAACGTCTAGTTAGGGTTTTGTGTTGCCTTTTCGTGAGTTATATTTCTAAACTCGCAGCACTTAACTATGTGCAACCCTCCACAGTTTCCGTAAACTCTAGCCTATCTGTACAAATAGCGTAGGAAAGTTCAGGTGCTTTCAACCCCAAAAGTTACGAGCTACGAACGATTGCATACGCCCACAACAGTAACGAGGAAATGCCGCACAAAGTCGCTAAGACGACAAACAGAAGCCCAGTCTTACATTGCAGACTGCGAGAACGAGATGCCGAGCTAAAATACCTGCATTGATTGCAATGCTAAGCCTCCACGTAGATGCACGTAGAGAGAAGTCGGAAGTTCTTGAACTCAGCACGAAGTAGTTTCCTTAAATTGTCGAACGAAAAGAGAGTAAAAAAATTCAGTGCATTGTTTATTCGGTGTGAAATATTCGATGAGGGAAAATATGAGAAGAAAACCCATAATCACAACTAATGATGAGGGTTATTGCGAAAGGATAGAAAGGAAAGTCTTAATAAAAAACGAAAACTTTAAAAAGCTTTCACCTCATGATTCCGCTATTGCACGAATCAAAAAGATGTGAAGACCTAAATTTGACGAACGAACAGTCTCATCGACAACCAGTGGACGACGAAATTTGGAAATACAGGATTAGGAAGATTGGAAATACAGGAAGTTTGGAAGTACAGGATTACAGGAAATAGCTGCGTCGAGTATTGCCTGTGGCAGATAGTACAATTGTAGCCCTTCAACTAAGGTATTCGCTGACGGAGCCATTCCTTTTACATGAAATAAAATTCTGAAATGAATATTTACCGTAATTACCATAATTAAGTTTTATTTAGTTACTTCACGGCGCATACTTGAATTTGCGCATTGTAACTAGGGAGTAGTCAAGGCATATGCACCTAAAATTAATTCCGAGGGAGGCACCGGCTTCGAGATA